>NW_026878576.1:0-24349 GCF_032173495.1 Musca vetustissima | reverse complement strand
TAGTACTATATTTCATGATTCGAGCTCAACAGATTTACCCATATTCAAATTGTACCAAATTTAGTACACAGTAGTACGAATTTCCAAAACTTCCTACTTACCCAAAACTACACCTCCACAGTGATCCTAACTCCAAGTTCTAGGATTCCAATTCTATCGGTTTACCAACAATTCAAAGTGTACCAAATTTAGTACACAGTAGTACCAGTGATCCTAATCCAAGTTCCAAAACTTCCGACATACCTCAAAACTGCACTCCACAGTGATTAAAATTCAAGTATCAGGATTTCAATTCTATCGGTTCGCTCACAATTCAAATTGTACCAAATTTAGTACACAGTAGTACCAATTTCCAAAACGTCGTATTTAACCTAAACCTTCACCCCCACAGTGATCATTAATTCAAGTTTCAGGATTCAGTCTCTATCGGTTCACCCACAATTCAAATTTTACTAAATTTAGTACACAAAAGTAAACTTCCTACATATCTCGATCTTACACCTCAACAGTGATTATGACTCCAAATTTCATGATTCTACCTCTATTGGTTCGCCTAAAATTCAAATTGTACCAAATTTAGTACCCATGAATATAAATTGGTTAAACTGAATCCTAACCCCAATGCTACACCCCTACAGAGGTCCTGACTCCAAATTTCATTGTTTCCGCTCTATCGGTTCACCTAAATCCAAACTTTACCAATTGTAGTACGATTTAGTACTTTTCGTACACATAAGTAACAAATTTCCAAAACTACGTTCATATCCCAATCCTACGCTCCGACGGTAATTTTAATTCCAGGATTCCAGCTCGATTTGTACCTTCAAAATAAATTTGCACCAAATATGTACCATATAGTACTTTTCGTACACATGAGTACACGCTTTCAAAACCATCTCCTTAAATGGACCCTACTTCTCAACCTTAATTCACACTCCAAATTTTAGCGCTATCCGTTCACATGCTACAGAATTGAACCACATTAAATACATTTTAGTACTTTTCGGATTGTTATAGTTCGAATTTCCAAAAACCCTTTGGTACATCTATCCTACACTCCATCAACGACCACCAGAGTTCTAGCTCCACTGGTTCGCCAAATACAAATGGTATCACATTTAGTACTTTTCGTACCGTTCTAGTACAAATTTCCAAAAACCCAGCCTTATCTGACACCTTTGGACCAAGACTGACACTCACCCAAAATTTCAAGATTCTAGCTTCAGCTGTTTCGTCTGGGCGTTGATGAATCGTTAAATCAGTCAGTCGGTCAATCACTTTACTCCTTATTAGTATAGCTAAATGAAAAAAAATTAAATTCTAATTGGGGCCACTTGGCAATGAAACAAAAACAAAATGCATTCAGCAAAGGGAAGAGTACAGAGATCAAAGTTTACTTCTCCCTTAATGGGTGGTAATGTGGGAGAGAAGACTATTGATATGTTTTAGCAAGCCGTTGAATTCATGTTCGTCCAAAAGAGAAATACAAGTGTAATAATTAGGAGAGTGAACAACAACAATTGATCACCCGATTCTGAGAGTTCGGGGGGAGATGCATATTTATTCATGTTCTGTTCATGTGTGTGTTTGCAATGCCAAGTTTGCCTATGCAAGGAAGAACTGTTACTTTCATTTGAGTGAGAGATTGATAAGTAAGAGACAATTAGTTGTTGTTGTAATGATGTGTAAAACAAAAATAAACGTCTCCCTCTTTGTGGAGTAATATGGGATGAATTAGAATATGTGTGTTTGTACGTATGTGCATTTGAGACGGGTAATGCGGGTCACATTATTGCAGTGAGAGATTGATTATCAAGAGATAACTGTTATCTATTAAAATTGCATAAAGAGATTAACTTCCATTTCTCTATGCAAATTCTCCCACTCTTTGTTGTTGTTCTTTTGCTGCAATTAATTATATTTTCAGTTGTGCGTGAATATTTTGGGCGTGCGGTTGTGTTTTTTTTTTTTTTTTGGTGGAAAGAGATGTAAAATTTATTTAAGGAAGATGTTATTGCAAATATTTTATTGGAATAAAGCGTTTTTCAAATGTTATTATCTTAAATATTGTGTTAAAAGTCGATTCAATCAATTAATTTAAAGATAAATTAATGAAATTGTGAAAATAGTTGGCAAGCAATTATAAACAAAAATGGTTAGTGTTTACATTTTTCTCATGTCGCCTTGTCCACCACATTCGTGCTTCGTTGCGATCGTTTTGTGTATTTTGTTTTGCTATTCTTACGAGGTTAAAGAAGCAGTACCGATAACTGTGCTGGTGAAATGGAAAGAACTAGAATTTGAGGTAAGTATTAAATTGGAATCTTTGGGTTAGAAATAGGTGAAAAAGGGTTGGTGGCGATTTCGACTATGTTATTGAATCTTACGAGTTGATTTAAAATAAAAATACAAAATTTTTTTCAAGGACTATCTGAGCTTCAGGGAATAGTTCAATGCTCTATATAAAGAGTGGACCTATACAAGGCGTGGGTTTTTAAAGAATATTTTTTCATGGATCTATACAAGGCGAATATGCATAGAATCACTTTCTGAGACGATTTGTGCATGTCCGTAAGTCCGTCTGTCCGTCTGTTGGAGTTAAATTGTAAATAAAGTACAGGTCGCATTTATGATCCGAATTGTATGCAATTTGGCACAGATCATTTATTTGGCCCAAGGACGAACCCTCGGTTCAGATTTATATATAGCTCTCATATATAGTTTAGTCCGATTTAATGTAAATGGTGCACCAAAGTCCCTATATATCTTTCGATTTTCACGAAATTTGGCATAGCGTACTGAATTGAGCCTAGAATGATGTCCGCCAAGTTTCGTGAAAATCGGTCCAGATTTAGATATAGCTATCATATATAGTTTCGTCGGACTTCAGATTGACATGAAATTTTGCACAACGTACAAAATTTAGCATAGAATAAAGTAGTTGCGATTTCTAGAAGTACAGACATAGCCCAACGGATGTCCTATTGATATTTGTTTGAAGTCACTTATTTGGCCCAAGAACGAACCCTATTGAAATTGGGAAAAAATCGGTTCAGATATAGATATAGCTCCCATATATATTTTCGTCCGATTTAATGTAAATGGTGCACCAAAGTCCCTATATATATTTCGATTTGCACGACATTTGGTATAGCGTACTGAAAGAAGTCTACAATGATGTGTGCTAAGTTTCGTGAAAATCGGTTCAGATTTAGATATAGATAAATAACCATTTAAAATTATTTTCAAATGATCACTGCCCTTACAAGGCAAAATTCAAATAACAAAAATTATAGCTCTCATATATATTTTCGTCCGATTTAATGTAAATGGTGTACCAAATTCCCTATATATCTTTCGGTTTGTACGAAATTTTGCACAGCGTAATGAATTGGTTCTAGAATGATGTGTGCTACGTTTCGTGAAAATCGGTTCAGATTTAGATATAGGTCACATATATATTTTCGTCCGATTTAATGTAGATGGTGCACCAAAGTCCCTATATATCTTTCGGTTTGTACGAAATTTTGCACAACGTAATGAATTGGATCTAGAATGAGGTGTGCTAAATTTCGTGAAAATCGGTTCAGATTTAGATATAGCCTTCATGTACCAAAGACGTCTGTTAGGATTCATCTGTTGAATATACCCAAAGTGGTAAAGGGTATCATATAGGCGGGTCCGTCCGACTTTACTACTTTTCTTAATGGTTTAAAGACTATTTTTTCAAGGACCTACATAGGGCGTGGATTCTTTAAAGAATATTTATTTTGCATTTTTTCAACTATTTTTTAACGACCTACATAGGGCGCGGATTTATTAAAGAGTAGTTATTCTGCATTTTTAAAGACTATTTTTTTAACCCATATCCACTGTGCCCCTTAGCTGAAAAAATATTTTTTTCTACACCGATTTGCATTAATAAATTTTGCTGAAATTTGTTCGCCAAAATTGCTGATGAAAAACAAACAAAAAACATAAAAATCAAATGAAAAGCGTAGCATTCGCACAAAAAATCTTTGAAATGCAACGTAAATGACAGCAGTCAACATAAAGCGGGGTTGTCAGTTACAAATTTCAGGGTTGGGAATTCCGAATTTATTAATAATGCGCAATTTTTTCTTTGTTCGGATGCTTATCATTTTCAGTTTCTGGGATATAAAATTGATTTTTGTTTTTAATTCGATAAAATGACTTATTCCTTGCAATTGATATTCAACATTTGCATCCCTGATTGTTATTGTCGATCCTTATGTTTAGTGTTCATTGTTTGTTGTAATAACTATTACCAATTTTGGGTGTTAGAATTATTGCACTTGACAGCTACAATGTGTCATTTCATTAAAATTGATGTTCAACCTTGGTTAGATGAGTAGAAAAAAATAAAAATCAGAAAAATTACTCCAAAACATTTGCAACTACACTTCGATGCTAATATTCATTGACAGCCAATAGAGTTCTAATCTGCCATTTAAGGTTATGTGTGTCAATACAAAGTTACAGGGTGTTAAATATATACAGCATAGAGATTTTTGGGAAATTCATTTTCAAATTTTGTGTAGTTGTGGCTCAACTTTCTGTGATGAGGGAGATTAATAATTTTAGGGGGCTTCTGACTCCTATAGGGGGCTTCCGACTCCTATAGGGAGCTTCCGACTCCTACAGGGGTCTTCTGACTCCTGTAGTGTTTTATCATGTTTTTTTTTAATTTCAATTTCTGCTTTGATACTAAGATTCCATATAGCCTTGAATCACCGCCCAATTTCGCACATTTAAATAAATTACAAAATTTGATGAATCTGATATCCGCGCACAGCCACCCAAGAAACCAACTTCGATCATTTAAACTCAAGATGCACAATTTAAGCAATCGATGAGTACTCCAAACAGTTAACTCGAAAATGTGTGGATAATTGTCAAATGGAAACGGTTGAAATTAATAAATTATCAATGACAGCTAACACTGCTGCTGGTCTTTCCAAAATTTGAATGGCTCGAACGGACGCGCACACACACACTGACAAACGAAGAAAAAAAGATCATGAGCGATGTTTATTTCTAAGACGGTGCTGTCTGCAATACAACAAACAAAAAAATGTATGTTTCAAATGCTTGTCGTCTCCACCTATTGACGTTGTTTTTTTTTTTTTAACAGCAAATCTCAACACAAGACAACTTTAAAACGGAGTGATAACGACCAAAGTGGACCCACGAACAGAAAAAAAATAGTAGCCACGGCAAATGCTTATTCAAAAATCTTGTCATGCTTTAAGTTGCTTGATTTTAAATATTTGATAAGACTTAAGTTTATTGGCAACTACTGACGATGTTGTTGCAGTTGCTGGCAAACTGGCTGGCTGTAGTAGTTGCAAGTTGCTAATTTTTTCTATTCCCAAAGCGCTAATCTATGGCTGATCGTTTGAGATTTTTTTTATTATTATTATTTTTTTTTTTTTTGAAAATAAGTTGTGATCACAATGCGTTTATTTGCCAAAAAGATCAAGTTATTGTTTATGGTAATCTGGTCATTTTATTTTGGAACGATAAATAAGAAATTTAAAGTGGAAAAAAATGGTGAGGAGAGACGGCAAGGATATACCCTGCAAAATCGGAAAGGTATATTTTTTAAACACCCAAAATAAGGGGGAATTTCTTAAGGAATATTTTCAAGAACATCATTGACCATCTGAGGATTGCATTTTTATACCCTTCACCACGCTGTGGTACAGGGTATTATGTCTTTGTGCATATGTTTGTAACAGGCAAAAATAATTGAGATAGACCCATGGTTCCTTTTGAGAATATGCATAGAATCACTTTCTAAGTCGATTTATGCATGTCCGTCCGTCCGTCCGTCTGTCTGTCTGTCCATGTTAAATTGTAAACAAAGTACAGGTCGCATTTATGATCCGAATTGGATGAAATTTGGCATAGGTCACTTATTCGGCCCAAGGACGAACCCTATTGAAATTGGGAAAAATCGGTTCAGATTTAGATATAGCTCCCATATATATATTTAACCGATTTAATGTAAACGGTCCCTATATATCTTTCGATTTACACGAAATTTGGTATAACGTACTGAACTGAGGCTAGAATGATGTCTGCCAAGTTTCGACAAAATCGGTCCAGATTTAG
The DNA here is from genome assembly GCF_032173495.1 of Musca vetustissima. Classification (NCBI taxonomy): domain Eukaryota; kingdom Metazoa; phylum Arthropoda; class Insecta; order Diptera; family Muscidae; genus Musca; species Musca vetustissima. The sequence continues at coordinate 18,211 of NW_026878576.1, read as the reverse complement.
ATATAGCTCCCATATATAGCTTCGTCCGATTACATGTAAATGGTGCACCAAAGTCCCTATATATCCTTCGATTTGCACGAAATTTGGCATAACGTACTTAATTGAGCCCAGAATGATGTCTGCCAAGTTTCGAGAAAATCGGTCCAGATTTAGATATAGCTCCCATATATAGTTTCGTCCGATTACATGTAAATGGTGCACCAAAGTCCCTATATATCCTTCGAGTTGCACGAAATGTGGCATAACGTACTTAATTGAGCCCAGAATGATGTCTGCCAAGTTTCATGAAAATCGGTCCTGATTTAGATATATCTTCCATATATAGTTTCGTCCGATTTCATGTAAATGGTGCCCCAAAGTCCCTATATATCTTTTGATTTGCACGAAATTTGGTACAGCCTAATCATTTAGGCCTAGAATGATGTCTGCCAAGTTTCGTGATAATAGGTCAAGATTTACATATAGCTCCCATATATAGTTTCGTCCGATTTCATGTAAATGGTGCACCAAAGTCCCTATATATCCTTCGATTTGCACGAAATTTGGCATAACGTACTGAATTGAGTCTAGAATGATGTCTGCCAAGTTTCGAGAAAATCAGTCCAGATTTCTATATAGCTCCCACATATAGTTTCGTCCGATTTCATGTAAATGTTGCACCAAAGTCCCTATATATCTTTCGTTTTGCACAAAATTTGGCATAACGTACTGAATTGAGCCTAGAGTGATGTCTGCGTTGTTTCGTGAAAATCGGTCCAGATTTAGATATAGCTCCCTTTTATTATAGATTGATTTTAAGTAATTGACGCACCAAGAACCAATAGGAACAAAACGTTCTGAAATTAGTATAACCTATCCTGTCACTAGTTTGTTTGAAATCGCTTAATATTTGGATAGAGCTTCCATATATATTTTCGCCCGATTTCAAGTAAATTGGGCATCAAACTCCTCATGTTAGTCAGTTTGACATCAAATTTTGCACAACGTACAAAATTGAGCATAGAATTATGTAGTTGCGTTTTCTAGAAGTACAGACATAGCCCAACGGATGACCCATTTATATTTGTTTGAAGTCGATTTACATACTTTATGGATAGATCTACGTAGATTAACATTTAGATAAATATCACATATTTTATTTCATCCAATTTCATGCTAATAGTCCTGTTTAATATACCCATAGTGGTGAAGGGTATCATATAGTCGGCCCCGTCCGACTTTACTACTTTCCTTACTGGTTAAAGAATATTTTTTCAAGGACTATCTGAGGCGTGGATTTTTTAAAGAATATTTTTTCAATGACCATCTGAGGTGTGGATTTTTTAAAGAATATCAAGGAGCAATGAAGGGCGTGAATTTTTTTTATTTTTTTAAGGACCAAATAGGTCGTGGATTTTTCAAAGATCTTTTTGCGAGAAATATCTAATGTGCGGTTTTATAAAATATAATTTTTAAGGGTTATTTTATTTAATTATTTTAAGAATTAATTTTTAATTACCATTTTAGATGTGGTTCTTTAGAGAATATTTTTTTGACACAGCCAAGGCGTCAATTTTTTAAGGTATATTTTTAAGGGTCATCGGAGGCATTGGTTTTTTCAACGTATTTTTCAAATAATATTACAAAGGGGCTAATAGGCTTGGATTTGTATACTCTACACAGCTATGTTGTCAGGGTATTATAGATCCAACTTTAAGTATACCGATCGTCATATCTTCTTTAGCTGTTTCTATTTACATATGTGCCAATCCGCCTTACTTACTTAGCTGGCTTGTTACAGAACGGTTGTTCCATAATCCGGGTCTACTGGACGTCTTGCGCATTGATACCATCAGCTTGTCCTTCTCGCCATTCTCGCTGTTACACAACGTTCGTGCCATTATATCGATGTCATCGGCGTAAGCGAGTAACATGTGTTGTTTGGTTTACAGAGTGTCATTTCTGTTCAACTTTGCGTCTCGTATGACCTTTTCCATCCGGATGTTAAAAAGCTCACACGACAAATTGTCACCTTGTCTGAATCCTCGTTTGGTATTGAAGGGCTCCGATAGGTCTCTTCAGACTTTAACTGCTGATCTTGTGCCAGTTAAAGTTATCCTCCAAAGCTGTATTATTTTGCAGGAATGCCAAACGCAGACATGGCTTTATACACCTCTGAACGGATAGGTGAAATGTGTCGATGTGTTTTCGTGTTTTTTTTTCCAGGATTTGGAACAGAGTGAAAATCTGGTCGATGGTGGATTTGCCACGTCTGAAACCCCATTGTTATGGTCCAATAATGTCATTGGCCATTGGTCATCTTGGCTAGGTGGTATACATTCTATACCATCATCTCTTATTGGTTCTGGGGTATCTTCTTCACCGCCACTATTTGATACCAGGAGCTTTTCAAAATGCTCCTTCCAGATCCTCAACACACTGTCTGTATCTGTCACCAGGTTTCCTTCTTCATCTCTACAGGAGGATGTGCCTGCACCAAAACCTTCGGGTTGGTGTTTTACTCGTTTGTAAATTTTCCGGACTTCATTCCGACTCCAGTACATCACGATTTTCTCATGCTCGCGTTTTTCTTGTTCTTTCTTCTTTTTTCTGAAAACACGTTTCTCCTCTCTCCTTTTCTCGCGATAATTCTCCATCGCACTTCGTGTTGCTACTGTCTGTAGGGTTGCGTTTTTCACATCAGTAGCATTACAACACTCCTGATCGTACCATGAGATTCTTGCTGGTGGTTTTTGGTACCCAAGTGTTGCTTTTGCTGCAGTTTGTAGGGAGTTGGCAATTCGTTGCCATTGTGCTTCTATATTATTATCGGGACAAGAAGTGCTTTTGTCACGCAGGTGGGTAAGTTGAGCGGAGTAGGCCTTGGCTACCTGTTGTGTTTGCAGCTTTTCGACGTCGAGTTTCCGTGTTTTGTTAGATCGCACCTTTGCTGCTACATTAAGACGGGTGCGTACCTTGGCTGCCACAAGGTAGTGGTCCGAATCGATATTCGTTCCTCGGATCGATCGAACGTCTAATACACTGGATAAATGCCTTCCGTCTATTACAACATGATCAATTTGATTTCTCGTTGGTTGATCAGGAGAAATCTAGGTGACCTTGTGTACATCGAGATGCTTGAACTACCATGTTTTTTTTGCTGCCGCGAAATCAATCAACCTCATGCCGTTGTCGAACGTTTCTTCATGAAGGCTGAATTTTCCGACGGTGGGGCCAAAAATATTTTCCCTTCCGATTTTTGCATTAAAATCTCCTGGCAGAACTTTAATGTCATGGCTAGGGAAGCGATCATATGCTGTTTCTAGGCGCTCGTAAAATATGTCTTTGGTCTGCTCATCTTTGTCTTCGGTCGGAGCATGGGCGCAAATAAGACTGATGTAGAAGAACTTCGCTTTTATGCGGATTATAGTAATTCGCTCATCTACTGGAGTGAATCTGGAGACGAGGTTTGGTTTTCTTTTTCATAGTAAAATGGATTTTCCTAGTGTGGGCAACTAACCCGACGTCTCAACCAATTTTTTATAGTTATTATGGGTGAACTCGCGGCACATATCAGCTCACTATTTCAACGGGTGATGAAAATAGCTACACCAGGTGACACCGCGGGAGGTCAGTGTCCACAATTGAGATGAAAGAGGAACCAAGATAAGCCTGGACTTCGCCATGTTAAAGCCAATCAGAGCTGTTGCTTGGTATCTATCATCCCCTACGCCACCCGTGTCCGTCCGTCTTTCCATTATATTTTGTAAGCACGATCCAGGCCACAGTTATTAGCAATTTTTGCATGTAGGACGGGTTCTGGCCAAATAATCCCTATTGTATTTGGTAATGGTTCGGTTATATGTAGGTGATCACATGGACCAATAATTTTAATTTGTCTGCTTTTCTGATTGCTCTAGAGAGCACAATTAGTACTCGAACTTCACTAAATTTTACACAGATAAAGGGGTCTGATCGGTCAGTAGTTAGTGGGTAACGTGGACCCAGACGTTTGTGTGAAAAGTGGCACACTTTGTATTATATGCGACTATACTTACTACTGATGGTCATAGACCCAACAGGTTGAGGAGTGGTTGACCTTTAAATTTATACCAATTATAGTGAAGTGTCTACTCCGGATCCGGGAGGTATACTTAAATATTTACAGGCTTCCACTAAAATATTAGAGGGCGGAGAATATAACTGTTGGCTAGGATATTTTGCTTTTTGGTTACGGTTATGGTCAAGGACGACGTCTCTAATTTTAGATGATGATCAGATGGTATTGAGGGGAATGGGCCGGGATCTTGTCTAGTCGCTCTAGATGCCACAATTATAAGTCGAACATCACAAATTCTCCATGGGAAAGGCGATCTGACCAACTAATTCGAATATCTGTCTTTATAATGTATGGTCAATATTTAACGGGTCATATGAACCAAAAAATGTTTGTGTAAAATAACAAAACGTGAATCGTATGGAGCAATTTTTTACTCCGGGAAAACATGATTCGGAATCTATGCCACAGAGGTGTTGTTGATCACCAGTTGCAAAATATAGCCCAAGCTCAGAATATAGATCCGTAGAAACTTAGAGCTCAGTGGAAGTTGCGTAGGGCCCGTCCGACTATACTGCTAAGATCACTGGTTTGAAGATTTGTTTAAAGGGCCATGACACACGTGTATTTTCTTAAAGGCCCACACAAGGCTCTATACAAGGTCCTTGAATTTGAATTGTGTATCAAGTACCCAACAATGCGTTGATTTTTTCAAGGACCATATGAGCAAAAAGTCCACCATCGATATCAGATTTATAATAATAGATTTCCTACCTGCCCTGGGTGTAGGGTATTGTGTTTCAAATTAAATCATTGATTTGTTTTGGCTTTTGCATAATTTCCAACAATTTACTATTGTGTTGTTGTAGAGATTATTCATTATGCAGATCATGTAATTTTTTCGATTTTTTCTGATTGTTGTTGGCCAGTAATCTTGTTCCACGCTGCAACTTCTAGGTCAGATTTATTATGAGATTCAAAAGCTAACTGCTGGTTGCTGGAAAATGTAGTTGTACTCAGTTGCCGTTTTTTGTTCAGTTCGGTTTCCAACATTAGTTTTGACATGTTGCCAAGACAATCAATTGCTTGATCTATGGTCGTCTCAGCAGTAGTTCTGCGCAACAAAAACAACTCCAACAATCCAATTTGTGTTTTTTGTTGTTGTTTGCAGTTGGTGTTGCCGTTGCGTATTTTTATTGCATGTTAGCGTGGCATTTTGCGTGTTCTTCTATTCAATAATTCTTTGCTGTTATTTATTTTTCACGAATTTTTCGAAAACTAAAAAATAATTTTCTGTTTTTATGGGCCGGCGTTATCTGATGCCAAAATTAAATTGCTTAATTTAATGCATTGACTCAGTTTTGTTTTTGATTTGCAATTTTTTGCTGTTGCATGGATGTTGTTCGAAAAAAGAGGGTGTTTGTCTAGATTTTGAAGTTGTTGTTGTGTTTTATTATTTTATATTTTCATGACAGCCTAACATTGAACTTTGGCTTCAATTCATCTAATTTTTTTTGTTGGTTATTGAAATTTGAAACTTTGACTTCACATGACGCATGCATTTGATTGGAATTGGACTCCCTCGTGTTGCGGCATGCAACAATGTATTGAAAAATTGAAAATTATATGGCTTGGTTGTTACCTTGAACCAAAGGAGATGCATTTGAAAATTATTGGGTGTGTCGTAGGCTATTTTTTGCTTGTTATAGAATCGTGGTTATAATGAATTTCCTACGATCTGCAATTATTAAAGAGGGAAAAGTCCACATTAAACTGAATGCTGAATTTGAGACTCCAACAGAAACTTACAATTGTAATTGTAAAATAATTAAAAAATGTACGCCTCTTGGAAACCTTGAAAAAATATTCTTTAAGAACTCCACGCCTCTTGACAGCCTTGAAAAAATATTCTTTAACAACTCCACGCCTCTTGACAGCCTTGAAAAAATATTCTTTAAGAACTCCACGCCTCTTGACAGCCTTGAAAAAATATTCTTTAAGAACTCCACGCCTCTTGACAGCCTTGAAAAAATATTCTTTAAGAACTCCACGCCTCTTGACAGCCTTGAAAAAATATTCTTTAAGAACTCCACGCCTCTTGACAGCCTTGAAAAAATATTCTTTAAGAACTCCACGCCTCTTGACAGCCTTGAAAAAATATTCTTTAAAAAATCCACGCCTTCCATAAGCCGAGCTTAGAAAAGATTTCCCGGCGCGTCGGTCTTTTCCGCAGTTTTTCCAATTTAAAAGACATGTGTTGTTTGGTGTACATAGTGCCATTTCTCTGCACTTTTTCCTCTCGCATGACCTTTTCCAGCAGGATGTTAAACAAGTCACACGATAAACTGTCACCTTGTCTGAATTTTCGTTTGGTATTGAAGGGCTCCGATAGGTCCTTTCCGACCTTTACTGCTGATCATGTGCCACTTAAAGTTAACCTGTATAGCCAAATTAATTTTGCGGGAATGCCAAACGCAGACATGACTTTATACACCTCTGAACGAATAGGGCTGTCGAATGCGGCTTTAAAGTCGACGAATAGGTGGAATGTGTCGATGTGTTTTTCGTGGGCTTTTTCCAGAATGTGGCGCAGAGTGAAAATCTAATCAATGGTGGATTTACTAGGTCTGAAGCCACATTGGTATGGTAAGCCACATTGGTAATGTCATTGACCATTGGCTTCAGTCGTTCACACAGCACGCTGAATAGCACTTTATATGCGATGGGAAGCAGACTTATTCCTCTATTGTTGGCAAATATCGTCTTGTCTCTTTTCTTTGTGCAGGGAACACAGGATGCTGAGGTTCCAATCATTGGGCATGCATTCTTCTACCCAAATTGTACTAATCAACTGGTGCATGCTCCTTACCAGCATCTGACCACCAGTCTTGAATAGTTTGGCATCTGCTGCTTTATTATTCTTCAGCCGGCTTGCTGTTCTGACTTCATCTTGGCTAGGTGGTATACACTCTATACCGTCATCTATTATTGGTTCGGTAGTATCCACTTCACTGCTACTATTTGATACCAGAAGTTTTTCAAAATGCTCCTTCCAGATCCTCAGCACGCTGTCTGTATCTGTCACCAGTTTTCCTTCTTCACCTTCCTTCTTAGGAAGATGTACAGGAGTCAGAATGAAGTCCGGAAGGACATCTTGATGTGCTCACGCTCACGTTTTTTTGTTATTTCTTCTTTTTTCTGAAAATACGTTTCTCCTCTCTCCTTTTCTCCCGATAGTTCTCCATCACATTACGTGTTGCTACTGTCCGCAGGGTTGCCCTATATGCTGCGTTTTTCATATCGGTAGCATTACGACACTCCTGATCGTACCATGGGTTTCTTAGTGGTGGTCTTTGGTACCCAAGTGTTGCTTTTGCTGCAGTTTATAGGGAGTGGGAAATCCCCTGCCATTGTGCTTCTATATTATTATCAAGGGGCAAGGGGTGCTTTCGTCAAACAGTTGGATAATTTGAGCTGAATAGACTTCTGCTATCTGTTGTGTTTACAGCTTTTCGACGTAAAATTTCCGTGTTACATTAGATCGCATCTTTGCTGCTACATTAAGACGGGTGCGTACCTTGGCTGCCACAAGGTAATGGTCCGAATCGATATTCGCTCCCCGGATCGATCGGACGTTTAGAACACTCGTTGTTCGATCGGGAGAAATCCAAGTGGCCTTGTGTATATCGAGATGCTTGAATCTGGATTTTTGCATTAAAATCTCCTAGCAGAATTTTAATGTCATGGCCAGGGCAACGGTCATATGCTGTTTCTAGGCGCTCGTAAAATATGTCTTTGGTCTGCTAATCTTTGTCTTCGGTCGGAGCATGGGCGCAAATGAGACTGATGTAGAAGAACTTCGCTTTTATGCGGATTATAGCAATTCGCTCATCTACTGGAGGGAATCTGGAGACGAGGTCTTTTATTCTCCTGTTATCCATAAATCCGCAGATTCATGTCTCGTTTCATGGCAGCTATAATACAGGTCGTAATCATCTGATTTACTATGCCAGCCCCTTTCCATCGCATTTCCAGTAAGACAATAATATCAGCTTTGTACTTCTTGAGTACATCCGCCAAAGCGAACACTGCGCCTGTTCTGTACAACGTGCGCACATTCCAAGTACAGATTCACAGATCGTGGTCCTTTATACGTTTGTGGGGGTCGTCAACATTGGGGGGGTTTGGTTTTCTTTTTCTTTGATTTTTCATATGTAGGAGGGGTTTTCCGAGAGTGGGGAGCTGACCCGACGCCTCAACCGATTTTTTATAGTTATTATGGGTGAACTCGCGGCACATATTAGCTCGCTATTGCATCGGGTGATGAAAAGCCTGGACTTTGTCATGTTAAAGCCAATCAGAGCCGTTGCTTGGTATCTATCATCCCCTACGCCACCTTGAAAACATATTGTTTAAAAAATCCACGCCTGTGGTAGGACTTGAACAAATGTTCTTCAAATAATCCACGCCTGTAGTAGGCCTTGAAAGAAGTATTCTTCTTGGGAGGCTTAAAAAATATTCTTTAAAAAATCCACGTCGGAAATCTTGACCTGATTTCCGTCTTTTGTCTTTATCCTATATGACCTGCAATCTAAATACCTGTTAGATGTCATTAGCTTTCATAACCGATAATGCCTCTCAATCTAACCTCCTGACTATGACTTCCTTTTCGAATGAAACAAATTTTCATTGCTGGGCAATAAAAATAAAACTCAATATCTGTATCTTTCGTTCATTTGCTTCGCGTTTTTGTTGTTGTTGTTGCCTTCCTTTCTTTAAGTTTATATGTTTCAGATAACCCCTTAGCCAGGCACTGGAACATGGAAATTTCCTTTTGGCAAGCCTTTGGACTTTCTCTTCTTCTCTCTCGCTCTACTGGTCCAAAGTGGAAAATTCAATATCGTAATCTGAGGGGTGTTAAAAAACATGCTGGAAAACATGTAAAGTTAACAAACGATAACGGTACTCACGATTGTCGGGATGGACCAGGGGACGTGGGGGGATGGCTGTTTAGAGATACACTTTTATCAAGTCACCGCTTCACCTTTTGTGCTGGGATTTAAAGATTGAAATTTGTAGAGAGAGAAAAAAACTACGAGGTCGAATGAATGCCTGGCTTGTTCGGTTGGTTGGCCGGTTGCCGGATGGGCTTTGGGGAATGCATGGAAAATAGCGATTTTGTTAAATTTCAATATCGTGCATATAAAAAACAACTAATTACCAAATAAATGTTTTATCTAAGAAATCTAAAGCTTAACTCGATTGAAAGAAGCCACAAGAAGCAAAAGAAAAAAACAAAGCTGCCACCAAAAACTTCTCCTCAAGGCAAAGCAAAAAAATTAAAAAAAAAATCCACAATCCAAACAGTAAAAACTATTAGTAAAAGTTTAACAGTTTTGTAATTTTAAACGCTTGCAATGAGAGGTGTAAGCAGGCCTTTACAACAAATCTAAAAAACACAAAAATACAGTACTCCTATGGACTAAGGCCTTTGAGGGGCTTGGGAGGTAGGGTGATGGTATTTATTTTTTGCACATTTTCATCTGAGGCCAAACTATTTAACACTGCTTCACAAACATTTAACGCCAACATCAACTCAACTCTGACAATGTTTGAAAGAAAATTCAAGAAAAAAAGCGTAAATCGACAAGGGTCGGCAATTAAGAATATTTGGCATCCTACTTAGCAAAGCTATGAAGCGTGAATTTTTAAAGAATATTTTAGCAAGGCTCCACACAAGGCGTGGATTTTTTAAAGAATATTTTAGCAAGGCTCCCAGGAGGCGTGGATTTTTTTTAAGAATATTTTAGCAAGGCTCCCAGGAGGCGTGGATTTTTTTTAAGAATATTTTAGCAAGGCTCCCAGGAGGCGTGGATTTTTTAAAGAATATTTTAGGAAGGTTCCCAAGAGGCGTAGATTTGTTAAAGAATATTGTTCAAGGATCTTAAGAGGCGTGGATTTGTTAAAGAATATTTTAGCAAGGTTCCCAGGAGGCGTGGATTTGTTAAAGAATATTGTTCAAGGATCTTTAGAGGCGTGGATTTGTTAAAGAATATTTTTCAAGGATCTTAAGAGTCGTGGATTTATTAAAGAATATTTTTCAAGGATCTTAAGAGGCGTGGATTTTTTAAAGATTATTTTAGCAAGGCTCCCAGGAGGCGTGGATTTTTTAAAGATTATTTTAGCAAGGCTCCCAGGAGGCGTGGATTTTTTAAAGATTATTTTAGCAAGGCTCCCAGGAGGCGTGGATTTTTTAAAGATTATTTTAGCAAGGCTCCCAGGAGGCGTGGATTTTTTAAAGATTATTTTAGCAAGGCTCCCAGGAGGCGTGGATTTTTTAAAGATTATTTTAGCAAGGCTCCCAGGAGGCGTGGATTTTTTAAAGATTATTTTAGCAAGGCTCCCAGGAGGCGTGGATTTTTTAAAGATTATTTTAGCAAGGCTCCCAGGAGGCGTGGATTTTTTAAAGATTATTTTAGCAAGGCTCCCAGGAGGCGTGGATTTTTTAAAGATTATTTTAGCAAGGCTCCCAGGAGGCGTGGATTTTTTAAAGATTATTTTAGCAAGGCTCCCAGGAGGCGTGGATTTTTTAAAGATTATTTTAGCAAGGCTCCCAGGAGGCGTGGATTTTTTAAAGATTATTTTAGCAAGGCTCCCAGGAGGCGTGGATTTTTTAAAGATTATTTTAGCAAGGCTCCCAGGAGGCGTGGATTTTTTAAAGATTATTTTAGCAAGGCTCCCAGGAGGCGTGGATTTTTTAAAGATTATTTTAGCAAGGCTCCCAGGAGGCGTGGATTTTTTAAAGAATTTTTTTTCAAGGCTCTCATCTAAGGCGTGGATTTTTTAAAGAATTTTTTTTCAAGGCTCCCAGGAGGCGTGGATTTTTTAAAGAATATTTTAGCAAGGCTCCCAAGAGGCGTGGATTTTTAAAAGAATATTTTAGCAAGGCTCCCAGGAGGCGTGGATTTTTTAAAGAATATTTTAGCAAGGCTCCCAGGTGGCGTGGATTTTTTAAAGAATATTTTAGCAAGGCTCCCAGGTGGCGTGGATTTTTTAAAGAATATTTTAGCAAGGCTCCCAGGTGGCGTGGATTTTTTAAAGAATATTTTAGCAAGGCTCTCATCTAAGGCGTGGATTTCTTAGAGAATAGTTTAGCAAGGCTCCCAGGAGGCGTGGATTTTTTGTAAGAATATTTTAGCAAGGCTCCCATGAGGCGTGGATTTTTTAAAGAATATTTTAGCAAGGCTCCCAGGAGGCGTGGATTTTTTAAAGAATATTTTAGCAATGCTCCCAGGAGGCGTGGATTTTTTAAAGAATATTTTAGCAATGCTCCCAGGAAGCGTGGATTTTTTAAAGAATATTTTAGCAAGGCTCCCAGGATGCGTGGATTTTTTTCAAGAATATTTTTAGCAAGGCTCCCAGGAGGCGTGGATTTTTTCAAGAATATTTTTAGCAAGGCTCCCAGGAGGCGTGGATTTTTTTTCAAGAATATTTTTAGCAAGGCTCCCAGGAGGCGTGGATTTTTTTCAAGAATATTGTTTTTGGTAAAGATCGGTTAATATTTAGGGGATGAAATGGACCAGAAACTTTATTTTTGTCCAATTTTCTGGTTGCTCCAGAGTGCGAAATTATGGCCCGAACTTCGCAAATTTTCCCATGGAGAAGGGGGTGGGGCCAAAGAATAAGCATGCCTGTTTTTATAAAGATCGGTCAATATTTAGCGGGTCAAATGGACCCTGATTTTTGTGTGAAAACTTACAAAATTTGTATTCTATGGCGTATATATTTACCCCTGAAGGACATAGACACGAGAAGTTGATAGTATATCCAAGAGGATAGGTTGACCTTTAAATTGATACCAATCATATTGTCGTAGGTACTCGGATGCGGGAGTTACACTCAAATATTTACAGGTGTTTACGTATTCATATATTTTTTAGTAACCTATTACCTTAATTTAGGGCGGATATATAGCCTAATCGCTTTGAAATGTCCCATGCGGTTCCAGTTATGGTCAAGGACAACGCCTAAAATGTTAGGTCATGATCAGATAATTATACCCTACACAACTATGTTGTCAGGGTATTATAGCTTTGTGCAGCCCCAAATGTTTGTAACGCCGCGAAATATTGGTCCTAGACCCACCTTCAAGTATACCGATCGTCATATCTCGACTAGCTGAGTCGATCTAGACATGTGTGTCCGTCCGTCCGTCTGTCCATTATAATTTGTAAACACGATACAGGCCACAGTTATGGACCAATCTTCACGAAATTTTGCATGTAGGATGGGTTCTGGCCAATGAAGACCCCTATTGTTTTTGGAAAAGATCGGTTAATATTTAGGGGATGAAATGGACCAAAAACATTATTTTTGTCGGTTTTTCTGGTCGCTCCAGAGGCCGCAATTATGGCCCAAACACTGTGAATTTTTGCATGGAGAAGGGGATCGGGCCAGAGAATAAGCATGCATGTTCTGATAAAGATCGGTCAATATTTAGCGGGTCAAATGGACCCTGACTTTTGTGTGAAAAATGACAAAATTTGTATTCTATGGCATATATATTTACTCCTGGAGGATGTAGACCCGAGGAGTTGATAGAATATCCAAGAGGAGTGGTTGGCCTTTAAATTGATACCAAATATAGTGATGTATCTACTCAGATGTGGGAGTTAATTCAAATATTTACAGGTGCTTACGTATTCAGATATTATTTAGTAACCCATTACCACATTAGAGGAGGAAATATCGCGCTGATGGCTTTGAAATTTTTCATGAAGTTCCAGTTATGGTCAAGAAAAACGCCTACAATTTTCCGTGATGATCAGATTAAAATTTTGGGATGAAATGGACCAAAAACTTAATTTTTTGTGTGTTTTCGAGTCGAGTATAATCCGAAAATCACAACACAATTCACCGTGAAGGTAATCTGGACAAGTAATTAGAAGGACTGTACTGAATATTCGAAAAAAGTAAGGAAGAGGTGTTGTTGACCTCTAATCGGACAAGAGGGGGCAAATGTCACGGAATATTACTCAGACTCCTCAGAAAGTTAGAGTTCGTGGTAGTTGTGTAGGGTATCGTATAGTCGGCCCCGTCCGACTATACTGCTCCGCTCACTGGTTTTTCGGATGAAGTGGACCGAAAACTTAATTATTTGTACTTTTTGAGTCGAAAGCCGAACATCAAACACAACCTACGGTGAAGGGAATCTGGACAAGTAATAAGAGGGGCTGTAATGATTATTAGTAACAATTTCTGCCCAATCTCAGAATATAGAACCACAGAAAGTTAGATTTTCATGGAAGTTGTGTAGGGTATCATATGGTTCGTCCCGTCCGACTATACTGTTCCGCTCACTGGTTTAAAGAATATTTTAGGAACACAAGGCATGGATTTTTTAAAGAATATTTTAGCAAGGCTCTCATCTAAGGTGTGGATTTTTCAAACAATATTTTTGAACTTCCCTGTGTGTTTGTGATTTAAAGTAGAGTTTTCCTTTGCCGCCCACTATCGTCAATTTTTCTATTTACTTTAAATTGTGCATTCCGTTTGTTAACGGATTTAAATTTGGTTTTTAGTTTTTTTTTATTTTAAAAACCACCATAATGACCGACCTCTGTTAGATGGGCAAAAAATAGTAATGGAAGATGTCGGAAGAATATGTTTTAAGAAAAATAAGAGGAAGAAAAAAACACTTACACACACACACTCAAGTTTACCGAAAAATACCATAAACAGCCCAAATTGTTGAAACGATAAAGGCGACAACAGTAACAACAACAGTAGCCACAGAAATCCATTGAAGTTTTCTCTTTAGGGAACAGTTGTGTACGATTAAATAGCATAGACATATAAAGGCAGGTATTAAAGGGAGATATGGCAAGCATTTTTGTATAAAAAGGAGTAATCTATCCTTAAAGATATGACAGCATAATTTTCATAATTAAGAAAAATTAGTCTTAATTTAGTCTGGGCTTTTGAATCATGGCAGATTTAACAACATAGTATATAGGTGGTTTTGAGTTTAAGCCGGGCTATCACAATTTCTTTTTCTGCAGCTCTTCTTAAATTCTGTCACAGAAATGTACAGGATTTTAGGTCCCCTTTTTCCAATAACTTTAAATCCACACACTTTTTGGAAAACTTCTAAAGATTAAAAAATTTAATTATATTCTTGCTACATATTTGCCCACTACTGTCAAACTCAGCAATCAGTTTTTTCGTAAACTATTTTGCATAGTTTCCTTGATTCTTTTTTTAAAGCCTAAATTTTTCTGCGTTAAGGCTAAAATAGAAAAAAAACACGAAGATAAAGTTTGTCTTTTTTTTGTGGCAACCTCCAGCTTTCGGATAAATTTAAACGCCGCTTAAATAGCATCATTTGCACGCGGTTGTTGTGGTTGCTGTTTTTTGTTCTTGTTGTCAAATATCACAAATAACAGCAACACATTCATGGACGCAAAAAAACCCAAGATACTCCAAGGAAAAACGATAACAACAAAAGAAAGTCCCGAAGACGCATGAAAAAAAAAATACCATGAACTGTGTTTTTCTGGAGGTTGGGGAGCTGGACAGCTACTTTATGAAAATACCAAATAGGGAAATTAATATTCATGTGAGAGGATTTTAGGGTAGGTTATGGAGCAATTGAAAGGCCCTATGTATTTAAAAAACTATTTTTCAAGGACCTCCACAGAAGTGAATTTGTTAAAGAAATTTTTTCAAGGATCAACATAGGCGTGGATTTTAAAAGAATATTTTTTATAAATATATACAAGCTTGAATTTAATAAAAAATATTTTTTAAGGATCTTTACAGGCGTGGATTTATTAAAACATATTTTTCAAGGACCTTTGTATTCGTGGATTTATTAAAAATGGATTTTTTATGGAACGCTATATACTAAACGCTTAATATTTCATTGTTTCAAAATTTTCTCTATTGAATTTTAATTTGTATGTCATTCTATTCATTCAGATTGAGAACATTTTTCATACATATATATGTGACCCAAATGGATGCTGTATTGTCATGATAAACATTTGCACTTCATCGCTCTATTTTTCATTCTCCGTTTTTTTTATCTCAAAAAGGGATTCTTGTGTAGAAATCTCCACCTATTTGTAAGCATGTCAACCAGATGTTGGCCTTAGAATCGAATGAAAAAATAGTTTTGGGGAAAATGTTTTGCACATTTTCACAGTTAAATTTTTATACAAAGATATGGACATACACACGTTCATACGTACGTATAAACATCCTACAGAAATTCAATGGATTTGTTAGAAGAAGAACAAAAAACACATCACCAAAGAAACAAATGAATCGGATTGTTTTATTTCCTTACCTTGTCGTTGTCTCCAGATCACGTTTCTAACGTTTCTTTTTTCCTTTTGCTGATTTCTTTCATTTGCTGGAGTTTTTTGTCTGTTATCTTTGAGGAAACAAACAACACAAAAACAAATCTTTAGCAGGAAACTATTTAAAACGTTTTGTTTTTATTTTTATATAAAAAAGAAAGCAACAAAAAATTGTCTTAGGGCTTTGCCAAATGTTTTCCATTTGACACCAATACCGAAACACACACGTTCACAGTTTATGGAAATGACGGGCATACATCGAAGACCAATAGTATGGAGTAGCCTGTTGTCATTGACACTCTAGTGAAAATTGTTTTTCGTAATAAAAAAATCTACTGGAGGCTGTAACCAAACCAAACAATGATAAAGGTTAACACTTCCTCCATTTACTTGTGTAGTCACCACACAAAAACCAGGCTTACAAGGTAGGTGCGACAAGGGGCATGAGCAAAAAGGGTGAAAAATCTGTTTTAATTAATCCACATCTTGTATGGGTCCTTGAAAAGTCTGCTTTAATGAAAAATAGTTTTTAATAAATCCACGCCTTGCATTGGCCCTTTCACTCAAATCTAAATTATACCTAACTTAGTACACATGATTACACATTTTCAAAACTACCTCCATGTCTCAATCCCACAATCCGACTTTAATTTTAATTCCAATTTTTTGCATTCCCGCTCACAGAAAACGAATTGTGTCATATTTAGTACCATTTAGTGCTTCTCGTATTCATAAGTACAAAATTTCAATAATTTTCATTCCAAATTTTAGTTTTCCCTCTATCCGTCCGCTCAAATCTAAATTGTACCAAATTTAGTACCATTTAGTACACATAATGATAAAATTTCAAAACTACCGACATATCTCAATCTTGTACTCCAACTGTAATTTTAATTAAAAATTTCAGGATCTCAGCCCTATCCACTCACACAAAAACAATTTGTAAACTATTTGGTACCATTTTTGTACTTTTTCCCAAACTACGCCAATTCTACACTCCAACAGTAATTTTAATTCCAAAATTCTAAAGTCAAACTCTATCTGTTCACACATAATCAAGATGTACAAAATATAGTACCATTTAGTACACATAAGTACTATGCTTCCATATATTAATTCTATATTCCAACAGCAACCTTTAATCCAAATTTTAGGTTTCCAGCTCTCTCCGTTCACTCAAATCCAAATTGTACCAAATCCAGTGCCGTTTAGTACTTTTCGTACACATAAATACGAATCTATATCTCAATCTTCAACAGTAATCTGAATTCCAAATTTTATGTTTTCAGCTCTATCCGTTCAAGCAAAATCGAAATTGTACTAAATTTTGTACCATTTAGTACTTTTCGTACCAATAAGTACGAATTTCCAGAACTACCTCAATCCTACACTGGAACAGTCATTTAATTCCCAATTTCAAGGCTCCAGCTCTATCTGTGAATCGAAATCCAACTTGCACACATTTAGTACCATTAAGTACTTTTCGTACACATAAGTACAATTTTTTCAATGTACCTCTATCCTGTACTTCAATAGTAGTCCAAAAACCCTAACTTTCCATCAGAGACCCACATGCTAAATTTCAGAATTCTAGCTCTTCGCGTTCGCCTAATACAGAGGGTACCATATTTGGTACATTTTAGAACATTTCGTACCCTTCTAGCTCTTCGCGTTCGCCTAATACAGAGGGTACCATATTTGGTACATTTTAGAACATTTCGTACCCTTCTAGTTCGAATTTCCAAAACCCCAGCCTTATCTCACGCCTACACACCAATCTTCAATCTTCTAGCTTTTCAATCTTCTAGCTTCAGCCGTTTAGTCTGGGCGATGAACTGTCAGTCGCTCACTCACTCACTTAACACTAAGCTTTTTTATATTCTTTAATAAATTCACACATTGTCTGGGTTCTCGAAAAATATTCTTTAACAAAACCACCCCTATGGAGATCAGTTGCATATTGTTTTATGTGCCTCACATACAATTTCTTATGTAAATATAATACCGAACTTCAAATTTTCTCATCATTTTAAAGAGAAATGTTAACCGATTTAACAATGTTTTCGGTTTCGTCAGGTTCTGTTCTGTCTTTTTTTTGCTGTTCTCCAACGAAAAGTTCACAAAGTCACAATTAATTGTAATTAAATATTTGCTGTTAATTTTTTAACATAAACAAATTCTTTTTCTTGTTATGCGACCGATGTTTGCCTGCGGTGGAGAAAAAAAAAAGAAAACGACAAAGGAAATAGAGGCTGGCTGCTTGCCAGCCAGTCAGTCACAGACCAGAGTTGGGTGGAATAATGGGCAGATAGAAGGGAGTAACAGCATCTCCACCACCACCACCGAACACAAAAACTATTGGGTTGTTACTCTCATGGTTGTTGTTATTGTATAGATTCTGTTAAATACGCTTTTAACTAATGACTTACCATTAATCATAGCCGAGCTTGGGGTAATTAGTGACGACTGTTGAATATCGCATCTATTTGCCTCGTTAAATGCAACAAATAATACAGCCGTTGCGGCCGGCCGAACAGAACAGCAGTACAATGCCAGCTCCCAAAGCAACAACAGCAGACAGAATGCTACCAACAAGAATTACTTGAAAAAAGAAGAAGAAGAAAGAAAAAAAAACACTTCATAGAACACTTGTATCTTTTAAACATTAAAGATTTATTGAAAAATATCTGCAATTCTTGAGAAAAAATTATACGAAGTAAACAACCATCAGCCAGAACAAAGCTGGGGTAAGGCAGGGTTGAGAAGGGAGCGGAAGAAAAACAGATAAACTTCAAGGATGCACAGTGGGTGC
>NW_026878575.1:0-24252 GCF_032173495.1 Musca vetustissima | reverse complement strand
AGTTAACCCACATAATTATAGAACTAATTCATTACGCTGTGCCAAATTTCGTGCAAATCGAAAGATATATAGGGACTTTGGTGGACCATTTACATTAAATCGGACGAAAATATATATGGGAGCTATATCTAAATCTGAACCGATTTTTGCGAAATTTAACACACATCGTTCTAGACTTAATTGAGTACGCTGTGCCAAATTTCGTGTAAATCGAAAGATATTAAGGGACTTTGGTGCACCATTTACCTTAAATCGGACAAAAATATATATGGGAGCTATATCTAAATCTGAACCGATTTTCAGGAAACTTAACACACATCATTCTATACCTAATTGAGTACGCTGTGCCAAATTTCGTGTAAATCGAAAGATATTAAGGGACTTATATATATATATATATATATATATGGGAGCTATATCTAAATCTGCACTGATTTACTCCAATTTCAATAGGTTTCGTCCTTGGGCCGAATAAGTGACCTATGCCAAATTTCATCCAAATCGGATCATAAATGCGACCTGTACTTTGTTCACAAAAATACGTGGACGGGCGGAAGGACAGACGGACATGCGTAAATCGACTCAGAAAGTGATTCTATGAATATTCTCAATATTGGTAGCTCCCAAAAATATTTTTTTAATCCAAGATGGGTTTTCTCTGAAAAATATATTTTTTTTTTAATCCACATTTTTTAATTAAATTCATTAATTATTCCCCCTCACATTATTGCCGAATTAATCATGCTCACTTCACTTCAAAACATTCTCAAAATATTCAATTAACAGTAATTTTAATTTTTCGAATATTTTTTTTTTTGTTTCTTATTGTTGAAATAAATTATCTATCCCAATACTAATAATAATAATAATGGCAGTGTCAATGATGGAATGAATGAAATTCGAAACACACACACGGGTATGTATGTGTGTGTGTGTTTGTTTGTTGTTACTTATTAGAGAAATTGATTGTTTTATAGAGATAAATGGATTTTTGTTGAGGGGTAGGTAGCTGGAGGTTAAATGAACTGTTAAGTGATTGATGTTCAACATACATTAATTTGATTACACCACAAACACACACACTCGATTTTTTTCGGATTTGAATATCACCCAATAAGACCAGCACCACCCGCACAATATACTCACTTACCTGTCGAGAGGTATATTAAGGGGCCACACAATACTGGTGATAAGCTCGGGATGGATGAATGGATTCTTAAAGGGAAGGAAACATATTTAGGTGGTCTTCGATGACTAGAAGATCTAATAGGAGACCTAACTGGTTGGAAAGCCTATTTTAATTGACTACATTTCTTTTATCGAAAAGAGACCAAATTTCAGAGCATACTTTTAGGCTAATGGTGTAATAAATAAACATTCTAACGAGGGTAGAATGGGAAGTCGTAGAATAATATTTTTGTTCGAGGGCTAAACAAGGCGTCGTCTCCAGATTCACTCCAGTAGATGAGCGATTTGCTATAATCCGTATAAAAGCGAAATTCTTCTACATCAGTCTCATTTGCGCCCATGCTCCGACCGAAGGCAATGATGAACAGACCAAGACATATTTTACGAGCGCCTAGAAACAGTATATGACCGTTACCCTGGCCATGACATTAAAGTTCTGCTAGGAGATTTTAATGCAAAAATCGGAAGGGAAAATATCTTTGGCTCCACCGTCGGAAAATTCAGCCTCCATGAAGAAACATCAGACAACGGCATGAGGTTGATTGACTTCGCGCGGCAGCAAAAAACATGATAGTTAGCAGCACCAGATTCAAGCATCTCAATATACACAAGGCCACCTGGATCTCTCCCGATCGAACAACGAAAAATCAAATCGATCATGTTGTGATAGACGGAAGGCATTCATCCAGTGTTTTAGACGTTCGATCGATCCGGGGAGCGAATATCGATTCGGACCATTACCTTGTGGCAGCCAAGGTACGCACCAGTCTTAATATAGCAGCAAAGGTGCGATCTAACACAACACGGAAACTTGACATCGAAAAGCTGCAAACACAGCAGGTAGCCGAGGCCTACTCCTCTCAACTTACCCATCTGCTTGAAGAAAGCACTTCTTGTCCCGATAATAACATAGAAGCACAATAGCAGAGAATTCTCTGCTACTGCCACTCCCTACAAACTGCAGCAAAAGCAACACTTGGGTACCAAAGACCATCATCAAGAAATCCGTGGTGCGATCAGGAGTCTCGTAATGCTACTGAAATGAAAAACGCAGCGTATAGGGCAACCCTGCGGACAGTAGCAACACGTAATGCGATGGGGAACTATCGGGAGAAAAGGAGAGAGGAGAAACATATTTTCCGAAAAAAAAAGAAGAAAGAACAAGAAAAACGTGAGCGTGAGCAAATCAAGATGTACAGGAGTCAGAATGAAGTCCGGAAATTCTACCAACGGGTAAAAAACCAAACCGAAGGCTTTGGTGCAGGCACATTCTCCTGTAGAGATGAAGAAGGAAGCCTCTGTGACAGATACAGACAGCGTGTTGAGGATCTGGAAGGAGCATTTTGAAAAACTTCTGATATCAAATAGTAGCGGCGAAGAGGATACCCCAGAACCAATAATATATGACGGTATAGAGTGTATACCACCTAGCCAAGATGAGGTCAGACTAGCTGAAGAATAATAAAGCATCAGGTGCCGATGGGTTACAAGCCCAACTATTCCAGGCTGGTGGTGAGGTGCTGGTAAGGAGCATGCACCAGCTGATTAGTACAAGTTGGCTAAAAGAGTGCATGCCCAATTATTGGAACCTCAGCATCCTGTGTCCCGTGCACAAAAAAAGGAGACAAGACGATATGTGCCAACTATAGAGGAATAAGTCTCCTTCCCATCGCATATAAAGTGCTATCCAGCGTACTGTGTGAACTACTGAAGCCAATGGTAATTGACATTATTGGACCATACCAATGTGGCTTCAGACCTGGAAAATCCACAATTGACCAGATTTTCACTCTGCGCCAAATCCTGGAAAAAACCCACGAAAAACACATCGACACATTCCACCTATTCGTCGACTATAAAGCCGCATTCGACAGCCCTATTCGTTCAGAGGCTATGCAGGATAACTTTAACTGGCACAAGATCAGCAGTTAATGTCGAAAAGGACCTCTCGGAGCCCGTTTAACACCGAACGAGGATTTAGACAAGGTGATAGTTTGTCATTGACATTATTGGACCATACCAATGCGGCTTCAGGTATGGCAAATCCACCATTGACCAGAAGAAGAAGACCACCAGCTCTTCTATAAGAAGAAGACCACCAGCTCTTCTATAAGAAGAAGACCACCAGCTCTTCTATATGAAGAAAGCGACCAGGTCTTCTACAGGAAGAAGACCATCAGTGTAATATCACTCTGCGCCAAATCCTGGAAAAAGAAATCCACGAAAAACACGTCGACACATTCCACCTATTCGTCGACTATAAAGCCGCATTCGACAGCCCTATCCGTTCAGCGGTGTATAAAGCCATGTCTATGTTCGGCATTCCTGCAAAATTAATACGGCTATGCAGGATAGCTTTAACTGGCACAAGATCAGTAGTTATACCGAACTAGGATTCAGACAAGGTGACAAGGTTTGTCGTGTGACCTTTTTAACATCCTGCTGGAAAAGGTCATACGAGAGGCAAAGGTGAACAGAAATGACACTTTGTACACCAAATAACACATGTTACTCGCCTACGCCGATAACATCGACATAATGGGTCGAACATTGCGAGGGGTAACAGCCATTTTTGATAAAAATTGAGAAGGAGTCTGCCAAAGTGGGTCTGGCAGTAAACGGCGAGAAGACCAAGCTGATGGTATCAACGCGTAAGATATCCAGTAGACTCGGACCAACAGTGGAACTTGAGAACTACAGCTTCGAGGTAGTCAAAGATGTTATATACGTTGGTACCGCCATAAATAAAAGTAATGACATCAGTTTTGAAATTCGGACAAGGATAGTCAAGATTGCCAACCGATGCTACTAAGGCCACCTCCCGCCAGACCAAACTCAAACTCACATAAAAGACGCTGATAATACCCGTGCTGTGTTGTATGGATCTGAAGCACGGGTACTTACGCAAGCAGATGAGGTGTTTGAGAGAAAAATTCTCCGAAAGATCTATGGGCCGTTGACGGTGGGTCTGGCAGTAAACGGCGAGAAGACCAAGCTTATGGTATAAACGCGCAAGACGTCCAGTAGACTCGGACCAACTGTGGAACTTGAGAACTGCAGCTTCGAGGTAGTAAAAGATTTTAAATACCTTGGAATGTCATCAGTTTTGAAATTCGGAGAAGAATAGTGATGGCCAACCGATGCTACTATGGTCTGAGCAAACAACTCAAAAGCAAAGCCACCTCCCGCCAGACCAAACTCACACTCACACCAGACGCTGATACTACCCGTGCTGTTATATGGATCTGAAATATGGGTACTTACACAAGCAGATGAGGCAACTCTTGGAGTGTTTGAAAGAAAAATTCTCCGAAAGATCTTTGGGCCGACCTGCGTTGATGGTGAATATCGCCGTCGAATGAACCGAATGAGTTGTAACAGCTTTTCTCGGACATCGACATTGTTAGACGCATTGAGCTGCAGCGACTACGTTGGCTAGGTCATGTTGTGAGAATGGATGAAGATGCCCAGAAGGCAAATAAAAGCGAACCAGCTGATGGTTCTCGCAGAAGGGGAAGGCCACGAATACGATGTAAAGATCAAGTCGAAGACAATATTGCCGAAAATGGTCTTTCAAACTGGAAAAACTCCGCAATAGACCGAAGCGCCTTGAAGTCTTTTCTAAGATCGGTTTATGGAACGAAAGTTCTGTCACAAGCCAGGAACGAAAGTTCTGTCACCAGCCAGATATGTAAGTAAGTAAACAAGGCGTGGATTTTTTAAAAAATATTTTTTGGAGTCTAAACAAGGCGTGGATTTTTTAAAAAATATTTTTTGGAGTCTAAACAAGGCGTGGATTTTTTAAAAAATATTTTTTGGAGTCTAAACAAGGCTTGGATTTTTTTAAAAATATTTTTTGGAGTCTAAACAAGGCGTGGATTTTTTAAAAAAATATTTTTTAGAGTCTAGACAAGGCGTGGATTTTTTAAAAAAATATTTTTTAGAGTCTAGACAAGGCGTGGATTTTTTAAAAAAATATTTTTTAGAGTCTAGACAAGGCGTGGATTTTTTAAAAAAATATTTTTTAGAGTCTAGACATGGCGTGGATTTTTTAAAAAAATATTTTTTAGAGTCTAGACAAGGCGTGGATTTTTTAAAAAAATATTTTTTAGAGTCTAGACAAGGCGTGGATTTTTTAAAAAATATTTTTTAGAGTCTAGACAAGGCGTGGATTTTTTAAAAAAATATTTTTTAGAGTCTAGACAAGGCGTGGATTTTTTAAAAAAATATTTTTTAGAGTCTAGACAAGGCGTGGATTTTTTAAAAAAAATATTTTTCCTGATACCCTTTAAGCATTCCGATTTCCCTCACTAATACTCTTAGACCCCAAAATACGACCACCTGCCATTGTTTGACTTCTGATAAGAATTTTCCTCACTTGTTGTTTTTTTTTTGTTATTGCTGTTGCTGATAATGTTGTTGACATCGCATTCGAGTGACATGGAAGTGGTCGCTTGACACAGTAATCACACTTCGTCGGCGGGTTTTAGCGCCGCACCGCAAACTTTGACGAATAGAGAGATAGTAAACATAAATTAAGTGAGAACAAAACAAAACCAAGCGAACACAAATTGCGGATCACTTAAACAAATGATTCCAGCGGTAGATAAATTTTCATACAAATGTGGGTCTGACCCGCAACACCGCTCTCTGCCCAACCCCCGGCTATGACCAAGCGCTGAATTAAAAGAAAAAAATATTTAAATTGAAATCTACGATTGTCAGGTTTTTTTATTTGTTTATCTGTCAGTTTTATGGTCATTATGTTGTTGTTGTCGGAGGAAAAAAAAATTATCTAAAATGGGGAAAATTTTCAGTTTGGCCCCCGTAACAAACAAAACCAAACCCCATAATGAAGATCAGTGCAATTGCAACGTTACTGTCGAGTGGAAGTCAATAAGCGAAGCTTAAACAACATTTTTTTCAAATCGAAAATAAAATCTAACTTCGTTTTGGATCGGAAAACACCCCTGCCATCATGCCGAACAAGTGGGAAAATAACGAAGAAATTGAATATTTTCGTGAATACCTGCGGATACCCAGTGTTCATCCGAAACCGGATTATTGTAAGTTTGACAATGTGTGGAGCAAATGTGTATCTGTGTATGTGTATCCAATAGAGTGTGAGAAAATTTAAAAAATTGGCAGCAATTAAATAATTAAGTGAATAATGTGATAGACAATAGGTGTGTTCGCTCAAAAAACTATTTTTTAAAAAATCCACCATACTGTGGTACAGGGTATTATGTCTTTGTGCATATGTTTGGATAAAATTTGGCACAGCTCATTTATTTGGTGCAAGGACGAACCCTATTGAAATTGGGAAAAATCGGTTCAGATTTAGATATAGCACCCATATATATTTTCGTCCGATTTAAGGTAAATGGTACACCAAAGTCCCTAAATATCTTTCGATTTGCACGAAATTTGGCGTAGGCTACTAAATTAGGTCTAGAACGATGTGTGTTAAATTTCGTGAAAATCGGTTCAGATTTAGATATAGCTCCCATATATATTTTGGTCCGATTTAAGGTAAATGGTGCACCAAAGTCCCTATATATCTTTCGATTTGCACGAAATTTGGCACAGCTTACTGAATTAAGCTTGGAATGATGTGTGCTAAGTTTCGTGAAAATCGGTTCGGATTTCGATATAGCTCTCATATATATTTTCGTTCGATTGTAGGTAATTGGTGCACTAAAGTCCCTATATATCTTTCGATTTGCACGAAAATTGGCACATCGTACGGAATTAAGCCTAGAACAATATGTGCTAAATTTCGTGAAAATCGGTTCAGATTTAGATATAGCTTCCATATATATTTTCGGCCGATTTAAGGTAAATGCTGTACCAAAGACCCTATATATCATTCGATTTGCACGAAATTAGGCATGGCGTACTGAATTAAGCTTAGAATTATGTGTGCTAATTTTCGTGAAGATCGGTTCAGATTTAGATATAGCTTCCATATATATTTTCGGCCGATTTAAGGTAAATGCTGTACCAAAGACCCTATATATATCTTTCGATTTGCACGAAATTTGGCACAGCGCACTGAATTGAGTCTAGAATGATGTGTGCTAAGTTTCGTGAAAATCGGTTCAGATTTAGATATAGCTCCCACTTATATATTTTCGTCCGATTTAAGGTAAATGGTGCACCAAAGTACCTATATATCCTTCGATTTGCACGAAATTTGGCAT
The DNA here is from genome assembly GCF_032173495.1 of Musca vetustissima. NCBI lineage: Eukaryota > Metazoa > Arthropoda > Insecta > Diptera > Muscidae > Musca > Musca vetustissima. The sequence goes on along the minus strand of NW_026878575.1, from coordinate 16,861 downwards.
GGCGTACTGAATTAAGCTTAGAATGATGTGCGCTAATTTTCGTTAAGATCGGTTAAGATTTATATATAGCTCCCATAGATATTTTCGTCCGATTTAAGCTAAATGGTACACCAAAGTCCCTATATATCCCTCGATTTGCACGAAATTTCGCACAGCGTACTGAATTGAGTCTAGAATGATATGTGCCAAGTTTCGTGAAAATCGGTTCAGATTTAGATATAGCTCCCATATATATTTTGGTCCGATTTAAAGCAAATAGTGCACCAAAGTCCCTGTATATCTTACGATTTGCACGAAATTTCGTATAGCGTAATGAATTAGGTCCAGAATGATGTGTGCCAAGTTTCGTGAAAATCGTTTCAGATTTAGATATAGCTCCCATATATATTTTCGTCAGATTTAAGGCAAATAGTGCAAAAAAGTACCTATATATCTTTCGATATGCACGAAATTTGGCATGACGTACTGAATTAAGCTTAGAATGATGTGTGCTAAGTTTCGGGAAAATCAGTTCAGATTTAGATATAGCTCCCACTTATATATTTTCGTCCGATTTAAGGTAAATGGTGCACCAAAGTACCTATATATCCTTCGATTTGCACGAAATTTGGCATGACGTACTGAATTAAGCTTAGAATGATGTGTGCTACGTTTCGTGAAGATCGGTTCAGATTTAAATATAGCTCCCACATATATTTTCGTCCGATTTAATGTAAATGGTCTACCAAAGTCCCTATATATCATTCGATTTGCACGAAATTAGGCATGGCGTACTGAATTAAGCTTAGAATGATGTGTGCTAATTTTCGTGAAGATCGGTTCAGATTTAGATATAGCTTCCATATATATTTTAGGCCGATTTAAGGTAAATGCTGTACCAAAGACCCTATATATATCTTTCGATTTGCACGAAATTTGGCACAGGGCAATGAATTGAGTCTAGAATGATGTGTGCCAAGTTTCGTGAAAATCGGTTCAGATTTAGATATAGCTCCCATATATATTTTCGTCCGATTTTATGTAAATGGTGCACAAAAGTCCCTATATATCTTTCGATTTGCACGAAATTTTGCATGGCGTACTGAATTAAGCTTAGAATGATATGTGCTATGTTTCGTGAAGATTGGTTCAGATTTAAATATAGCTCCCACATATATGTTTTCGTCCGATTTAAGGCAAATAGTGCACTAAAGTACCTATATGTCTTTCGATTTGCACGAAATTTGACACAGCGTACTGAATAATGCCTAGAATAACGTGTGCCAAGTTTCTAGAAAATCGGTTCAGATTTAGATATAGCTCCCATATATATTTTCCTCCGATTTAAGGTAAATGGTGCAACAAAGTTCATAAATATCTTTCGATTTGCACGAAATTTAGCACAGCGTACTGAATTAAGCCTACAGTAATGTGTGCTAAGTTTCGTGAAAATCGGTTCAGATTTAGATATAGCTCCCATATATATTTTCGTCCGATTTAAGGTAAATGGTGCACCAAAGTCCCTATATATCTTTCGATTTGCACGAAATTTTACACAGCGTACTGAGTTAAGCCTACAGTAATGTGTGCTAAGTTTCGTGAAAATCGGTTCAGATTTAGATATAGCTCCCATATATATTTTCGTCCGATTTAAGGTAAATGCTGTACCAAAGACCCTATATATCTTTCGATTTGCACGAAATTTGGCACAGCGTACTGAATTGTGTCTTGAATGATGTGTGCTAAGTTTCGTGAAGATCGGTTAAGATTTAGATATAGCTCCCATATATATTTTCGTCCGATTTAAGGTAAATGGTGTACCAAAGTCCCTATATATCCTTCGATTTGCACAAAATTTGGTACATCGTGCGGAATTCCGCTTAGAATGATGTGTGCTAAGTTTCGTGAAGATCGTTTCAGATTTAGATATAGCTCCCACCTATATATTTTCGTCCGATTTTATCAAAGTGGTGAAGAGTATCATATAGTCGGCCCAGTCCGACTTTACTACTTCTCTTACTGGTTTTATTTAATTAATATTTTCTTATACTTATAGCAAAATGTTTGGACTTCTTGAAAAAACAATCCGAAAGTCTCGAGATGCCAATGCGTATTTTCTATCCGGTGAACAAAGATAATCCCGTGGTAGTTCTCTCCTGGCCTGGCACTGATCCCAGTTTACCTGCAATTTTATTGAACTCCCATATGGATGTGGTTCCCGTCTTTCCCGAAAGTTGGAAGCATGAGCCCTTTGGTGCTGAAATCGATGAGGAGGGAAGGATTTTTGCTCGTGGCGCCCAAGATATGAAATGTGTGGGTATGCAGTATTTGGGTGCCCTGCGTAAGCTGAAGCGGAGGGGAGTGCAATTTAAGCGCACCATTCTGGTGTCCTTTGTGGCGGGTGAGTGGGAAGGAGGGATTTTGATCCGAAAATAGTCAAATATTGTGTGTGTTTCAGATGAAGAAATGGGTGGCGGTCTGGGTATGCGTGAATTTGTCAATACCAGCGATTTTAAGTCCCTTAATATTGGCTTCTCCATGGATGAGGGTTTGGCATCGCCCACCGAGGAGTTCCCGGTGTTTTATGCCGAGCGCAGTGTGTGGCGTAAGTATTCGGGTTTGAAACCAATAATTATAGTGTTTTTATTGAAAAAGTCCTTGATACCAAAAATAGTGCATACTTTTAGGAGGGATGCCTCCAAAAAAATGCATACTTTTAGGTGATAGCTTTGAAAATACTTTTCTACCAATTGGGAATGAATATTTCTTATTTTTCTTCAAAAAATATTGTCTACTAGGAACATTAGCAAAATGCGCTGCATATTTTTAGGAGCTGTACTAAAAGTGGTGCATACTTTTAGGAACTATTTTTAATAGGTTTTGAGTTTTCAAATTATTTTTTTCTTTTTTCCCCAGGAATTTATTTCAACATCAATGGCCAAGCTGGCCACGGGTCCCTGCTGCTAAAGAACACAGTGGGCGAGAAGGCCTCATATATTCTCCACAAAATGATGTCAATGCGTGAACAACAGGTGCGACGCTTGGAAAATAATCCTGAGCTGACAATAGGTGATGTCACGACAATTAATTTGACCCAGGTGCGCGGTGGAGTGCAAAGTAATGTTGTACCACCAACAATGGTGTTGGGTTTCGATGTACGCCTAGCCTTGGATGTGGATCACAAGGAGTTTGAGGAGCAGGTAAAGGGAAGGAGGAATTTTAAATTTTCATAGAAGAAGGGGAATGGGAGTTCTTTGGGCCTTGTTCCGATTAATTGTATAACCCTAAAATACCGCCTTTTTTCTTCCCTTTTAGCTCCACAAATGGTGTGAGGAGGCTGGTGGTGATATCACCTTGACATATGATCAGAAAAGACCAAAGGTTCCAGCCACCGCCGTAGATGATTCAAATCCCTATTGGGTGGCCTTCAAGGGGGCTGCAGATGAATTGTAAATTTGCACTAACTTCGATATAATTATGTGTGAGGTCCACTAATTATCTCTTCTCCTTCTAGGGGCCTGAAGCTGAAACCTCAAATCTTTACCGGTGGCACCGATAGCCGTTATATCCGCCAGGTTGGAATTCCGGCCTTGGGTTTCTCACCCATGAATAATACGCCGGTGCTGTTACACGATAATGATGAATATTTGCAGGCCGATATCTATTTGCGTGGCATTGATATTTATGAGAAGATTATTGTGAATCTTGCGAACTGTTGATCTATGGAATTAAGAAAAATCTGCAAATGGAACCAAAGATTAAAAATATTTTTTTTTGTGAAAAAATAAACAAAAATTAAAAAAAAATAAATAAATAGATAATAACGAAAAATCTTGGCATAGCCCAAGGCGTGGATTTATTAAAAAATATTTTTCAAGGCAAGGAGCGGATTTATTAAAAAAATATTTTTCAAGGCAAGTTGCGGATTTATTAAAACAATAGTTTTGACCGATAAACCAAGGCGTGGATTTATTAAAGAACACGTGAAAAATCCTTAAATTCGGCCGGGCCGAACTTTGGATACCCTCCACCATAGTTATACTGACTGAGATACTAGAAATGAAAATATAGGGAACATATCAAAAAGTGGACCTATACCGACATTTCTACAAACCGATTATGTAAACCACAATATAAATTTCAGAAAATTTCTATGGATAATTACACCCTCAGCCTTATGGCTAATGAGGGTATATACACTTTGACACGGTGAAAATGTGCCGCATCGAAATATTGGTTCTTGATCCCATGTTTCTTTGGACCAAATCCGTTTCAGAAAATGTTGATTTAATCCAAACATTGCCCATCTCATTATTTCTTCCAAAGGTAGTTCAAATTCGAAGATGGGGAATAACGGTCCACTCCATCTGGAACGTCCCACACAGGGGCTAGGCCTAAATGCGGGCTATCGTTCATATATAGTTCATTATCGAACCTTACGTTCTAGTTATTTATCTCGATATTCTCCGCAGGTGAAATGGTTACAACATAGTCTTAGAACCAAACCCAAAACGAGGAACCAATCAGATAACTATTTTAATATAAACCAGTAAGGAAAGTATTAAGGTCGGACGGGACCGACTATATGATACCCTTCACCACTTTGGGTATATTCTACATATGAATCCTAACAGATGTCGCAGTTTTAAAGGTCCAGTAAAATGGAATTCGATCTATAAACATGTCATTCTGCAACGGATACTATTTTTTTTATTTGGTCAGATATAGAAGCTATACCTAAATCTGAACTGATTTACGCTGTGTCAAATTTCGTGCAAATTGAAAGATATTTAGGGACTTTGGTGCACTATTTACCTAAAATCGGACGAAAATGTATATGGGAGCTATATCTAAATCTGAACCGATTTTTACGAAACTTAGCACACGTCATTCTAGGCTTTATTTCTATACGCTATGCCAAAATTCGTGCAAATAAAATGATTTTCAGGGACTTTGGTGCACCATTTACCTAAAATCTGCCGATACTATATATGGGATCTATATCTAAATCTGAACCGATTTTCACGAAACTTAGCACACATCACTCTAGACTCAATTCAGTACCCTATGCCAAATTTCCTGCAAATCGAAAGATATATAGGGACTTTGGTGCCCCATTTACCTTAAATCGGACGAAAATATATATGGGAGCTATATATAAATCTGAACCGATATTCACGAAACTTAGCACACATCATTCTAGACTTAATTCAGTACGCTATGCCAAATTTCGTGCAAATCGAAGGATATATAAGTACTTTGGTGCACTATTTACCTTAAATCGGACGAAAAAATATATATGGGAGCTATATCTAAATCTGAACCGATTTTCACGAAACTTAGCACACATCATTCTGGACCTAATTCAGTACTCTGTGCCAATTTTCGTGCACATCGAATGATATGTAGGGACTTTGGTGCACCATTTACCTTAAATCGGACGAAAATATATATGGGAGCTATATCTAAATCTGAACCGATTTTTACGAAATTTAACACACATCTTTCTAGACTTATTTCATTACGCTATGCCAAATTTCGTGCAAATCGAAAGATATTTGGGGACTTTGGTACACCATTTACTTTAAATCGGACGAAACTATATATGGGAGCTATATCTAAATCTGAACCGATTTTCACGAAATTTAACACACATATTTCTATATTTAATTCAGCATGCTGTGCCAAATTTCGTGCAAATCGAAGGATATATAAGGACTTTGGTGTACCATTTACATAAAATCGGACGAAAATATATATGGGAGCTATATCTAAATCTGAACCGAAACTTAACACACATCAATCTAGACTTAATTTAATACGCTTTGCCAAATTTTGTGCAAATCGAAGGATATATAGACACTTTGGTACACCATTTACCTTAAATCGGACGAAAATATATATGGGAGCTATATCTAAATCTGAAACGATTTTCTCGAAACTTGGCACACAGAGTTAGGTACAGACCTAATTCAGTACTCTATGCCAAATTTCATGCATATCGAATGATATATAGGGACTTTGTTGCACCATTTACTTTAAATCGGACGAAGCTATATATGGGAACTATATCTAAATCTGAACCGATTTTTCCCAATTTCAATAGAGTTCGTCCTTAGGCCAAATAAGTGACCTGTGCAAAATTTCATCCAATTCGAATCAAAAGTGCGAGCTGTACTTTGTTTATAATTTGACATGGACAGACGGACATGCATAAATCGACTCAGGAAGCGATTCTATGCATATTCTCATAAGGAACCATGTGTCTATCTCGATTCCTTTTGCCTGTTACAAACATATGCACAAAGACATAATACCCTGCACCACAGTGTGGTGAAGGGTATAAAAAGGGGGTCATTTGGGGTCTACCCCAAAATACCGAAAATTGGGGGGTACCCTTATATGGGGGCTATCCGAAAAATGAACCTATATTTATAATTTTTTTGTGGAGAGATTTTGTACCTATTAAGAACTCAAAATACTAAATTACAGCCAATTCGGTGGAAAAATCAAAATTCAAAATACTGAAAAGTAGGAGGTACCGTTATATGGGGGCTACCAGAAAAAGTGGACCTATATTTATAATTTTTTGTGGAGACATTTTGTACCCAATAGCAACCCAATGTACCAATGTATTCGGTTGAAAAACGCGCTCTAGAACCGCAAAATACCGAAAATTGGGGTGTACCGTTATATGGGAGTTATGCCTAAACGTGGACCGAGTAATGCCATTTTCGAACTTGACCTGCATGCAGACAAAAGGCAAACCTATGCAAAATTTCAGCACTCTCAATTCCTTCAGAAGATTGCGTGATTACAACAGAAGGACGGACGGACGGACATGGCTAGATCGTCTTAGAATTTTACCCTGATCAATAATATTTTTCAGAATTGACCAAGCCGCGGATTTATTATTTTTCAAAAAAAAAAGAAAAATATTTTGTATAAAAATTAAAAAAATATTTTTATACAAATTTTGAAAAAATATTTTTATAAAAATTTTGAAAAAATATTTTTATAAATATTTTGAAAAAATATTTTTATAAAAATTTTGAAAATATATTTAAAATTTTTTTTAAAGTTTTATTGATAATATTTTTTTTCAAATTTTTTAAGAATATTTTTTTGCGAATTTTTTTTTTTAATATTTTTTAATATTATTTTTTTCATAAAGCTTGTATTTATTATAAAAATATGTTTATATACGTCATGGATTTATTAAAAATTGTTTTAATTTTTTTTATATAAAAATAGTTTTGTTTTCAATAAAAAAAGAAACAATTTTTTCAAATTTGTTGTATTTTTTATTTATAAAAATAAAATGCGTTGATTTATTCAAGAAAATAAAAAAAAATCAATTTTTTTATTAAAAATATTTTTAATTTTTTTATAAAAACAAAAACTTTTAAAAATTTTTTATAAAAAATAGTTTCCATATTTTTATAATTTTTTTTTTTTTTCAATAAAAAATTCTCAAGTCTTTTTTAAAAAATATCTCCATTTTTCCTGAATACCCCTAATATTTTTTTGTTTTTCTGCCAAAAAAATAGTTTAGCACTTCAATTTCCTTCCTTCCTAACAACTATGACGGAATCTACCTCTCCCGTTCGATCAACAATTTTTTTTTTGTTTACAAGCAAAACCAGTGCATCATCGTCGGTCTACCTACCTGCCGACTCTGTTTACTTCCCACCCACTTTCTGAACTCATTAGCCCCCTCTCTCTCCCTCTCACTTTTAGTAATGCAAACGATTCGATGTGAATTTTGAGGAAACACAAAAATGTGAGTCAGGCTTAAAATCACGAAATTCGACATCAAGCCATACTAGTCGCTAAACAACTGGAAGCAAGTTAAGATGTTAGCGTTAATTCCGTCAATCAGTCTATTGGGAAGTGTCGTGCTAGCGAGTCAAATTATAATGAGTTCAGGTAAGACGCAAAAAGAAAGAAAATACAAATTTGAAACACAAGAAAAAATATAAAATTTCTTCTTCAGGTACAGGTCAAAATGGTTGGGGCAATACCGGTGCCAGTTCCTGGTCATCCTCAAGTTCAAGTGGCCTGCCAGGGCAACCTCCACAAAATGATTACAGCTATAGCTATGGTGGTGTAGATGCCAATGGGGTGCCTTACGGTGGTTATGGCGGTAATGGTGGCTTCCACATCAATGTAAATGATGCGCAGGGTCGTAGCCACACCTATAGTGGTGGTAATCCCACGGGTTTCCCAGGAGCTCCCGGCTTTACAGGCGTACCACCTGGTGCTCCACAACCTGGGCAGCCAGGTTATCCGGGGCCTTTTAGTTATTCCACATCAAATACCCAATATGGTAGGGGACCAGATGGCCGCCCATATGGCAACTCCTCATCATCATCGTGGTCTTCTGCATCGGCCTGGAGTACTTTCTATGTTATTGCCTTGTTTTCTTTGTATGCTATGATGAAGTTTTAACAAACAAATTATTATGTGATTATTATTTTTGGTTATTGTTGTTGTGATAAATAAATGTAAAAATAAAAAACAAAACATTTTCGAATTAGTTTGAAATGATTTTGAACCAAGTTTTGAGTTGTGTCATGTTTACGGCAAATTAAATTTAAATACAGCAAAAAAAAAAAAAAAAAAACAATAGACATTAAGGGGGATGACGATATAAATAAAAGCAAAACAAAAAACTTTTTTTGAAAAAAATTAAAAATTTTTTCTTTTGGAAAAATATTTATTTTTTGAAAAATATTAAAAAATTGCTTTGAAACAAAAAATATTTCATTCTTTTTTTAAATTAAATTATTTGTCAAAAACAAAATACAAATGGTATTCCCAAATAACCCGCCAACACTACTGAACAGTTTTTTGATAAAAAATATTTTGAACTAAATTATAAAAAATATTTTGAAAAAAAATAAAAAATGTTAAAAAAAATATTTTGAAAAATAAAAAAAAATATTTTGATAAAAATTAAAATAAAAAATGTTGAAAAAAATTTAAAAAAATATTTTGAAAAAAATTTAAGAAAGTTTTTGAAAAAATTTTAAAGATTTTTTTTTGACAAAAATTTTAAAGAATATTTTTGAAAATATTTTAAAGAAATTTTTGAAAAAATTTTAAAGAATTTTTTGAAAAAAATTTAAAGATTTTTTTTTGACAAAAATTTTAAAGAATATTTTTGAAAAAATTTTAAAGAATTCTTTGGAAAAATTTTAAAAGAATTTTTTTTTTAAAAAATTTTAAATAATTTTTTGAAAAGGGTTTAAGAAATATTTTTTAATAAATTCAGGCCTTGAAAAATATTTTTTAATAAATTCAGGCCTTGAAAAATATTTTTTTAATAAATCCAGTCCTTGAAAAATATTTTTTTAATAAATCCAGGCCTTGAAAAATATTTTTTAATAAATCTTCGCCTTGAAAAATATTTTTTTAATAAATCCAGGCCTTGAAAAATATTTTTTAATAAATCCACGGCTTGGGCTATGCCTTGAAAAATATTTTTAATAAATCCACGCCTTGGGCTATGCCTTGAAAAATATTTTTTTAATAAATCCACGCCTTGGTCTATGCCTTGAAAAATATTTTTTAATAAATCCACGCCTTGGGCTATGCAATGAAAAATATTTTTTTTAATAAATCCACGCCTTGGACTATGCCTTGAAAAATATTTTTAATAAATCTACGCCTTGGGCTATGCCTTGAAAAATATTTTTAATAAATCTACGCCTTGGGCTATGCCTTGAAAAATATTTTTTTTAATAAATCCACGCCTTGGGCTATGCCTTGAAAAATATTTTTTTAATAAATCTACGCCTTGGGCTATGCCTTGAAAAATATTTTTTTAATAAATCTACGCCTTGGGCTATGCCTTGAAAAATATTTTTTAATAAATCCACGCCTTGGGCTATGCCTTGAAAAATATTTTTTAATAAATCCACGCCTTGGGCTATGCCTTGAAAAATATTTTTTGTTGAAAACATACCTGTTGAGAATACACTCTGTAGTCAAACCAAATATTTGCACCTAGTAGGCTTTGGTATTCATATTGTATTTTGTGTTTGTATCATACTATTTTTCTGTACCTTTTGTAATAAAAGTTTGAACTGAACACAACATACGTGTCCGCTGTATTTATTACTAACATTGGTTATGGGCCCAGGATAATTTTTTGCTGAGGACAGAGGCCAAGGATTATATTGTGAAGGATATTACAACAAGGCGATTTTTGTAGCGGTTTAACAAAGGAAGATTTTGCTGATATTGGATACGATTTTTGTGAATTTGGAGTTGTGTTCCCAATAAAGCTTTTAAAGGGAAAAAGGAATTTTCAAGATGGCGACTCCGTCCCTACAAATAGAGAAATTGGATGAAGGGAATTATGATTCCTGGCACATGCATATGAAAAGCGTTCTGGTACATAACGAGCTGTGGAAGTATGCGAGTGGGACCTACGATTGTGACCCAAGATGGACAATGGAACAAAAGGAGGAATGGGTAAGACGTGACGAAAAGGCGTTGGCGATGATAATACTGAGCGTTAAAGGCAGCCAACTTAATCATATAAAGAAATGTAAAGTATCAGCGGAAGCTTGGAAGAAATTAGCAGAAATTTACAAGCCGAAAGGGCCAGTTCAAAAGGTGATGCTTTTTAAAAAGCTTATGAATTTAAAAATGATGGAAAACGAAGACGTGGCTCCGTATGTCGAAAAATTTGAAAACATTGTGGAGAAATTGGCCGACATAGCAATAGAGTTGCAGGATGAGCTCATAGTTATTATTCTTCTGTCAAGTTTGCCATCGAGTTGGGAAAATTTCATTGTTGCAATGGAGATCTGCATGAAGAGATTTATATGCAGCAGCCAGAAATGTTTGTGGATGAGAAGGCTCCAGATAAGGTTCTACGATTAAAGAAGTCGCTTTATGGCCTAAAGCAATCAGGCAGAGAATGGAACGCCAAGCTTGACATGTGCTTAAAAGACATCGGATTTACTTCATGCGATAATGAGCCCTGCTTATATAAGATGAAAATCAATGGTGAAATGGTTATAGTAGCTGTGTATGTCGACGACATCTTAATTGGTTGTGCAAACAAGTCTATTCTGCTGCAAGTGAAGCGTGCTATATTTAGCGAATTTGACATCAGCGAAAAAGGACCGGTTCAACATTTTCTTGGCATGGAAATTAATAGAGACGGGGAAACAGGAAGTTTAACAGTAAGTAATATGCAGTATATTAAGAATTTGTTGAAAAAATACAGTATGGAGGAATGCAAGACAGTGGCAACCCCACTTGATCCTGGTTTTCAAGTAGCATGTGACAAAGACTGAAAACGAGCTGATATACAAGCATATCAAACATTAATGGGAGAGCTTATGTATTTGGCGATCACAACTCGTCCCGATATTGTACATTCAGTAGCCAAGCTGTCGCAGAAAAATAGCGACCCTCACATTGAACATTTTAATGCAGGCAAGAAAATATTAAGGTATTTGTCTGGTTCTACTGAGTTGAAGATTGAGTACAAGGATGGTAAAAAAGAATTGTGCGGTTATGCGGATGCAGATTGGGGAGGTAACCCCATTGATAGAAAATCCTATACAGGATTCTTATTTTATTATGGAGAGTGTTTGATTTCGTGGGAATCTAAAAAACAACGTGTAGTAGCGTTGAGTAGCACAGAGGCAGAGTATATATCAATATCAAATGCTGCTCGAGAAGCTGTATATTTAAAAAGGGTGCTATATGAACTCGAAGGTGTTGAGAACAAAGCAGTGATTCTAAATGTTGATAATCAAGGTGCTATGAAGTTGGCAACGAACCCTGTATTCCACAACCGCAGTAAGCATATTGATATCAAATATCATCACGTTCGCGATGAAATATGTAAGAAGCAAATTGAACTTAAATATGTCAACACTAATGAAATGATTGCGGATATATGCACTAAGAATTTGCACAAAATTAAACATAAGAAATTTGTAGAATTAATGAACTTAAAAAATGTTGAATAATTATAATATTCGGTTTGAGGGGAAGTGTTGAAAACATACCTGTTGAGAATACACTCTGTAGTCAAACCAAATATTTGCACCTAGTAGGCTTTGGTATTCATATTGTATTTTGTGTTTGTATCATACTATTTTTCTGTACCTTTTGTAATAAACGTTTGAACTGAACACAACATACGTGTCCGCTGTATTTATTACTAACATTTTTTAATAAATCCACGCCTTGGGCCATGCCTTGAAAAATATTTTTTAATAAATCCACGCCTTGGGCTATGCCTTAAAATGTTGTTTTAATAAATCTACGCCTTGGGCTATGCCTTGAAAAATATTTTTTTTAATAAATCCACGCCTTGGGCTATGCCTTGAAAAATATTTTTTTAATAAATCTACGCCTTGGGCTATGCCTTGAAAAATATTTTTTAATAAATCCACGGCTTGGGCTATGTCTTGAAAAATATTTTTTAATAAATCCACGCCTTGGGCTATGCCTTGAAAAATATTTTTTAATAAATCCACGGCTTGGTCTATGCCTTGAAAAATATTTTTTAATAAATCCACGCCTTGGGCTATGCCTTGAAAAATATTTTTTAATAAATCCACGCCTTGGTCAATGCCTTGAAAAATATTTTTTTAATAAATCCACGCCTTGGGCTATGCCTTGAAAAATATTTTTTAATAAATCCACGCCTTGGGCCATGCCTTGAAAAATATTTTTTAATAAATCCACGCCTTGGGCTATGCCTTAAGAAATTATTTTTTTAATAATTCCACGCCTTGTGCTATGCATTGAAAAATATTTTTTAATAAATCCACGCCTTGGGCTATGCCTTGAAAAATATTTTTTAATAAATCCACGCCTTGGGCTATGCCTTGAAAAATATTTTTTTAATAATTCCACGCCTTGTGCTATGCATTGAAAAATATTTTTTAATAAATCCACGCCTTGGGCTATGCCTTGAAAAATATTTTTTAATAAATCCACGGCTTGGGCTATGCCTTGAAAAATATTTTTTAATAAATCCACGCCTTGGGCTATGCCATGAAAAATATTTTTTTTAATAAATCCTCGCCTTGGTCTATGCCTTAAAAAATATTTATTAAAAACCCACGCCTTGGGCTATGCCTTAAAAATATTTTTTAAAAACCCACGCCTTGGGCTATGCCTTGAAAAATTATTTTTTATAAATCCACTCCTTGGGTTATGCCTTGAAAAATATTTTTTATAAATCCACTCCTTGGGTTATGCCTTGAAAAATATTTTTTAATGAATCCACGCCTTGGGCTATGCTTTGAAAAATATTTTGTAATAAATCCACGCCTTGGGCTATGCCTTGAAAAATAATTTTTTTAATAAATCCACGCCTTGGGCTATGCCTTGAAAAATATTTTTTTAATAAATCCACGCCTTGGGCTATGCCTTGCAAAATATTTTTTAATAAATCCACGCCTTGGGCTATGCTTTGAAAAATATTTTGTAATAAATTCACGCCTTGGGCTATGCCTTGTAAAATATTTTTTTAAATAAATCCACGCCTTGGGCTATGCCTTAAAATGTTGTTTTTTTATAAATCCACGCCTTGGGCTATGCCTTGAAAAATATGTTTTATAAATCCACGCCTAGGGCTATGCCTTAAAATGTCGTTTTTATAAATCCACGCCTTGGGCTATGCTATAAAATGTTGTTTTTATAAATCCACGCTTTGGGCTATGCCTTGAAAAAATTTTTTTATAAATCCACGCTTTGGGCTATGCCTTGAAAAATATTTTTTATAAATCCACGCCTTGGCTACTTGACAAAAAATATTTTGTAATAAATCCACGGCTTGGGATTTTTTTTTTTTGAAAAAATATATCTTTTTTTAATTTCTTGCCTTGTAGATTTTTTCATGAACACCCCTAATATTTACCAAAATTTATTTCACATTCTGAATCACACGCATGTGAAATTGAAAGGGGAGTAAGCCATGTTTTTTTTTTTTGTATTTTGATTTACAATTCCGATCTACCTTTATTTAAACTTAAAGTTCTAGATCCCGACATAGTTACTCATCGTGTTTAAATTGCTTTAATTTTTTGTTTGAAATTTAAATCTCGATAGCCAAATAATAATACAAACAATAAAATTAATTGCTTTGTAAATGTGAGTGACGTGATACGTCACTAACTCGTTGTTAGTTTAGGTTTTTAGCGGCTATTACGTTGTGTTTTCAATTTTTATTGTGAGAATATTCACCAAAATTATGTTAATTTAATGGTTGGCTGTCGTTCAAATGCCAAGTAGCGTAAGTCAACTTTGATGATTTTTTTTTCTGAAGAGAAAAATTTGTTTATAGACAGAATTAAGTGTAGCTATATCAAAAAATTTAATTTGAGAAAAATTTAACTTATGTCATTATGCCTTTTACCACAACATTTTCTCAAATGAAACTATTAATCGCTAATATCACACGTGTATATGTGTGTTAGAGTTAATTTCGAGACGCTACACGCAATTTAGTCCAATGCGTTTTGGAATGGCAGAACTCCATTATTATACTGCAAACTATTACGGGATGACGTGACATTGTAAACATTTTTGAAACTTTACTACAAAAAAAAAAAAAAAAAAAAAAAAAATACCGGAAATATTATTTTTTCCCATTTACCTTAGGAGAAAATTTTTTAAAAATTATTTTTTCCAATTTACCATAGGCGTGGATTTTTTAAAAATTATTTTTGCCCATCTACAATAGGCGTGGATTTCTTAAAAATTATTTTTGCCCATCTACAATAGGCGTGGATTTCTTAAAAATTATTTTTGCCCATCTACAATAGGCGTGGATTTCTTAAAAATTATTTTTGCCCATCTACATCTGAGTGCTTCACAAGGCGTGTGTTTTTTAAAGAATATGTTTCTGATGCCCAACAAGACGCGTATTTTTTTTAATATTTTTGTTGAAGCTCAATATTTTTTACAGACTTATAAAATCTTTTATGCCACCGTTAGTCTGAATGTTAAAGCTAAATTTATTATCTATATAAATAGTAAATCATAGCGACCTTATGATTTCCAAATTTCATAGAAATCCGTTCACGTATTCATGAATTACAGTCTTAATTCAGTCTTAATTCAGTGAACTATGACAAAATTCGCGCAAATCAAATGATTTTCAGGGACATTGCTGCACCATTTACCTTAGATCGGACGAAAATATATTCGGGAGCTATATCTAAATCTGAACCGATTTTCAGGAAATTTAACACACTTCATTCTAGACCTAATATAGGGACTTTGGTGCACCATTTGCCTTAAATCGGACGAAAATATATTCGGGTGCTATATCCAAATCTGAACCGATTTTCTTCAATTTCAATAGGGTTCGTCCTTGGGCCAAGCAAATGAGCTGTGCCGAATTTCATCCAATTCGAATCAAAAATGCGACCTGGACTTTGTATACAAAAATACATGAACGGATGGACAGACGGACATGCTTAAATCGACTCAGGAAGTGATTCTATGCATATTCAAAGGAACCATGGGTCTATCTCGATTCTTTTTATCTGTTACAAAAATATGCACACACACATAATACCCTGTACCACAGAGTGGTGAAGGGTATAAAAATCCACGTCCTGTGACAGCTTCCAAAAATATTTTTTAAAAAATACCCGCGTTGTGGTAGCTCCAAAAAATATTTTTTAAAAAATTCAGGCCTTGTTCGGACTCCCAATAATATTTTTTAAAAAATCCACGCCTTGTGGTATCTGCCAAAAAATATAACAAAAAATCCGCGCCTTGGCTAATTAAAAAAAAATAATATTCTTCCATCTCTCTAACCACTGTACCATATGTAATTAATTTGTGACGGCCTAAAAGTAGGCAATAGTTTTTTGTCCGTCAAAGTTTAGAAACTATTTGTACAGCTTTTACTTTTTTTCAAATTATTGACATGGTTTTATAATTTACAACAATAACTAAATATAGTTACAAGAGTCAGTTATTAACAATTTACAATTGTAATTCAATGGCAAATAAAAGAAGACCTAAACCCACTACTCGGTCTATATAAACTTCCTCAGATATAAATATGCATCTATCAGTCAAACTGATATCCAACTGTCGATATGAAGTAGAAGTTCGCAATTTTATTGGTTACCCTTGTGGTGGCCCTAATGTTTGAAGGTAAAAAATAAAATAATTTCAAAATTTAATTTTAAATAAAAAAAAAAATTAATAAAAATTTGCAATTTCCAGCTGCCCTCGGTGAAGATGGTGCTGGCGGTCAATCCGGCCCTAATGGTTGCTATCATTATGAACATCATGGTGAGAATAGTTATGGTTATGGTTGGAGTGGTTCAAATGGAGGAGGCGGTGGTGGTGTCGGCAGCGGCGGCTGTGGACCATACGCTAATGGGCAAAACGATGATTGGATCCATTGGTTGCTTGGCGCTAATGGCAATATCGCTTGAAAATAATAACTTAAACTAAAACAGAGAATTCCTAATAGCTGCTGAATAAATATTAGGAAAAAAATCCTCACCTTTGTTTATTTGAAAAAATATTTTTCATACCCTACACAACTATGTTGTCAGGGTATTATAGCTTTGTGCAGCCCCAAGAGTTTGTAAATATTGGTCCTGGACCCACCTTTAATTATACCGAAACATATCTCGACTAGCGGAGTCGATCTAGACATGTGTGCAAATTTAACACACTGCAGCCCCAAAAGTTTGTAACGTTGCGAAATATTTGTCCTAGACCCACCTTTAAGTATACCGATCGTCATATCTCGACTAGTTGAGTCGATGTAGACATGTGTGTCCCTCCGTCCGTCTGTCCATTATAATTTGTAAACACGATACAGGTCACAGTTATGAACCAATCTTCAAGAAATTTTGCATGCAGG
>NW_026878574.1:0-24251 GCF_032173495.1 Musca vetustissima | reverse complement strand
ATCGTTGGGCATGCATTCTTCTAGTCATGCTCCTTACCAGCATCTAACCACCATTCTTGAGTAGTTCGGCTAGTAACCCATTGGCACCTGCTGCTTTATTATTCTTCAGCCGATTGATTGATATTTTGACCTCGTCTGGGCTAGGTGGTATACACTCTACACCATCATCTATTATTGGTTCTGGGGTATATTCTTCATCGCTACTATTTGATACCAGAAGTATTTCCAAATTTTCCTTTCAGATCCTCAACACGCTGTCTGTATCTGTCACCAGGTTTCATTCTTCATCTCTACAGGAGGATATGCCTGCACCAAAGCCTTCGATTTGGTGTTTTAATCGTTGGTAAAAATTTCCGGACTTCATTCTGACTCCGTACATTGCGATTTGCTCACGTCTTTCTTGTTCTTTCTTTTTTTTTCTGAAAATACGTTTCTCCTCTTCTTTTCTCCCGATAATTCTCCATCGCATTACGTATTGCAACTGTCTCCAGCAGTGATGCCCATAATACTCTCCCGCCTATGCTAAACAAACGGCAAGACTAAATTGAGAGAGAATACGTGTGGTTTGTTGTCACACGTATTCTGGGCTGAGCAACACTGGTCTGCACGGTTGCCCTATACGCTGCGTTTTTCATATCAGTAACATAACGTCACTGATCGTACCACGGATTTTTTGATGATGGTCTTTGGCATTCAAATGTTGCTTTTGCTGAAGTTTGTAGGGAGTGGGCAATTCTTTGCCATTGTGCTTCTTTAGTATTATCGGAACAAGGAGTGTTTTCGTCAGGTTCGGGTAAGTTAGCGGAGTAGGCTTCTGCTACCTGTTGTGTTTGCAGCTTTTCGACGTCTAGTTTGCGTGTTATATTATATCGCTCATTTGCTGCTACATTAAGACGAGTGCGAACTGTGGCTGCTACAAGGTAATGGTCCGAAGCGATATTCGCTCCTCGGATCGATCGAACGTCTAAAACACTGGATGAATGCATTCGATTTGATTTCTCGTTGTTCGATCGGCAGAAATCCAGGTGGCCTTGTGTATATCGATATGTTTGAATCAGGTGCTGCTAACTACTATGTTTTTTGCTACCGCGAAGTCAATCAACCTCATGCCGTTGTTTGATGTTTCTTCATGGAGGCTGAATTTTCCTACGGTGGGGCCAAAAATATTTTCCCTTTTGATTTTTACATTAAAATCTCCTAGCAGAATTTTAATATCATGGTTAGGGCAGCGGTCATATGCTGTTTCTAAGCGCTCGTACAATATGTCTTTGGTCTGCTCATCTTTGTCTTCCGTCGGTTTATACGGACTATAGCAATTCAGCTACAATACAGGGCATAATCATCTGATTTACTTACGCCTGTCTCTTTCCATCGCATTTCCTGTAAGGCTATAATATCGGCATTGTACTTCTTGAGTACGTCCGCCAAAGCGAAAACTGGACCTGTTCTGTACAACGTACGCAAATTCCAAGTGTAGATTCGCAGATCGTGGTGGTTTATACGTTTGCGGGGTTCTTCAACTTTAAGAGTGGTTTGGTTTTCTTTCTCAATGATTTTTCGTAGTATTGTATGTATTTCAACCGGTGATGAAAATAGCTACCCCAGGTGACACCGAGGGGGAAGTTCAGTGTCTATATTTGAGATGAAAAGGGTGGCCAAGATAAGCCTGGGATTCGCCATGTTAAAGCCAATCAGAGCCTTATCTGGAGCTATGTAAAAACATTAATCATCATCATCAAAATACAGAAAATGTGGCCTGATCGAACAATTTATGAACCCGGAATTGAGAAAATGCAGAAACATGGGCGGACCGTTATATGTGAATTATTTTAAAACAATGAAACATTTTTTGCAGAAATCCGGACGGAGTTTGTATCTCCGGACTAGGAAATACAAACTCCGTTTGGGAATTCCTGAGGGTTTATCTTTCCGGAAAATAGGGAAGTATAATTCTCAAAAATTTCGTTGGTAAAATCCTTCCAATAACAATTTCAAATAAACACCCGTACATAATTGTCCCCAGAAATCTATAATTCAATTTAACGAAGTAACGAAGTGCATGTATCGTTTTTCATTAATCTCATTTATGCTCATAACCCTTTATTACGGCGATACGATCTGTTTCATTAATTTCCTTCACCTAGTGAAAGTTATATGGCGCTGAATATGCCAGCAGCATCTCGTAAAATCCAATTTTCTGTTTTTTTCCTCGACCCAAAAGTTCAATGTCCTCAATGTAGGTGCAAGTTTCTTTTTTTCTTCTCTGATATCGTAAACAAATAATATTTTTTTTTTGTGGTGGTGCGTAAACATTGACTTCTTATCTTGAATGAATTTAATTTTATTTCGTTTTAATTGTGGCTTAACCAAGAGCACGCATGTAACCGTCACAAAATATGACGAAATGTGTTGTTGTTATTATTCGTTTGTTTCTGGGTTACGATTTCACTTTTGTTTTTGTTGGGGTATGTAATTGAGGACATGTAGTACATACTTTAAATATTTGAGGTATTTTTGGATTAAAGATTTCCTTGAAGTAATTTGAAAAGGACTACAGGATATATGTATATCGCATCATTTGATAACTTCTGGATATCAAAGACTGCAGAAGTCTCCCGAAATTTTAGAAGGTATCTTTCCAGGATGGGAGACCTTATATGTTTACCTTACTATAGAATATCCCAGCAATTATTTTCCCTATAGAAGACCTAAGAAGATCGTCTGTATATTGAACAATATTGAAGTCGATCTGTCTACGAAGACATCAGAAGGGTTTCTGTCTATCGAAAACTAAAGCAGTTATTTTATTTGGTGAACGTCTTAGAAGTCCTCATAACGTTTTGATCTTTAGCCATGTCTGGCTGTGTGAAATTTCGCATATCGGCCCAAGTTTTAGTACAAGTCCCTTAGAACTGTACTCTCTAATATTCAATATTTTATACTCAGTTGCCCACCGAATTGTCTGTAATTTGGTATCTAGGGATCTCATATCGAATGCCAAATGTTTCTATGTTTCGAGTAGGCCCCATAAAACTGAATCCCACAATTACTCAATATTTTGGGCAGGGTTTTAACCGAAGAGAATCTAAATTGATTTTGTGGGTTCTCGGTAGGTGTCATTTTTTGGTTCCATGGTCTTCGTGGGTAAGCAACTTATGTTCGGAACATTTTCAATATGAGTCCATGTTTTGACATATGTAGGTCTATACAAAGGTTACAATCGGTATGTTCAAGGTACTAGCCCAATTTTCCAACCTGAGTGTCTGCAATTTTGTATTTTGTTTTTCCTGCTCTCAATTGCCTATGCATAGCCCTCCGTTCGGTTTTAGGTATTTTGAATGCCCTCCTTATGGTGAAGAGTATACATAGTTAAGACCGACCGAACTGAATGAAAATTTCCCTTGTTTTGTCACTGGAATACCTCAGAAGATCCATTGACTGTCTTTGGAAGTCCTCAGGAAAAATTCTGATTATAGAAACCCTCAGAATTATTTTAAATAGGATCTTACGAGTTCATCTGTCTATAGTAGAATCCATGTCGTCTGTCTACAGTAGAGTTCTGTCTTCAAAATACCCCAGGATACCACCTGTCCATAGAAACCCTCAGGAGGTCCTCTGTACTTGGATGATCCTAAAAAGGCTCACAGAAGACCTAAGGAGATCTTCTGCCTATAGAGGTTCACTGTTGTCTATAAAATAAATCAATAAGTTTTCCGGAAATTCTTCTGCATATAGAATACCTGAGGATATATTCTATATATTTGGGGTTTTCTGTCTATAGAAGTCTCCAGAAAATCCTCTGTTTATAAAATACTTCAGAAGGTCCTTAGAAGATAATAGGTGGTCTTGTTTAATAAAGATCTAAGAAGGTCTTCTGTCCATGGAAGATCACTGAAGATTTTTTTGTAGAATATATCAGGAAGCTTTATGTCCGTAGAATATTTTAAGATGACCTCAAAAGAAGGTTTAAAACATCCTCGTTTTGTCTTCATGAAACCCTCAGGACATAATCTGCGTATCGAAAATCTTAATAGGTCCTTGCCTGTCTTTAGAAGTCCTTAGAAAGTTTTCTTTATCTAGAATATCTTCTATTTATAAAGTCAGCGGATTTTCTACCTACACATCTTTTGACACTTTAAGGGGTATTTCTGTCCTTCAAGAGGATTCACATAACCCCTTATGAAGTCATCTGTCTTTAGACACTCATAAGAGGTTTTCTATCTTTAGAAGACCTTGAGAGAAGGACTTTAAAATGTCCTCGTTTTATTTTTAAGATATCTTAGAAGTCTTTAGAAACCATCAAGACATATTCAGCGTATCTAAAGTAAAGAAATGACCTTTGACTTTCATTAGAAGGCCTAAGGAAGCCTTCTGTCTACATAATACCTTATGCAGTTAGAAGGTCTCGGGAGGTCCTGAAGACTCTTTCTCTTCATAACATATATCACAGAGTTTTTTTTATATATAGATGACCTTTTCGGAGACTTGAAGAAGTTCTCATGACGTCATCTATCTTTAGAGGGCTCTTTTATCTTTAGAAGACCTCAAGACGTCTTCGATTTACGCCTATCTTTATCCCTAGAATACCTTAAAGGCAATTTTGCACAGAGAAGAGCCCTCAGTATATGGACCTCATGAAGCATTCTCTATTGTAGACCTCAGATTTTTTTTTGCAATAGGAAACCTCAAAAGCCAAAGGATACTTTGGGCGATATTTTGTATCTCTCTAAAGGTGATTTCAAGATGTCTTCTGTCCATAAATGACTTAAGGAAGTCTTCCATCTGTAGAATATCTCAAAATGCCTTCCTTCTATAGAACATATAAGAGATCTTCCTTATATAGAAGTTTACTTCCTTCAAGGGTAAAACTCCTCTTTAACTCAATGCAATTTTTTCTTCCTTCTATAGAAGTTGACTTCATTCAAGGGTAAAACTCCTCTTTGAACTCAATGCAATTTATTCAAGCATACTACTTTTTCAACACTATCAATTATATAACTCTATTCAATAAATTAGAATGGCTAATTTGTTGTGAACACTATAAGCTGATTAATTAACAGAAATTAAATGTTAAGATTTTTTTCTTGTAATAATGCGTCATTGACGACATTTACAGCACCGCAGAATCGGATTTCAGCGCTTTAAGATACAATTCCAGTTGTAATGACTGTAATCCATTCAAATACATATCCACTCACAAGCATACATACAAATGCATCCCCTCCACAAAGCTACATAATGTCATATATCAAATTCGTAACAGAACCAGTTTTGTTGTTGCTATTGAACAGCTGATTAGATCGATCTCCAAGTCGTACTTCAAAATCATCCATACCGGAAAATTCTCAACACAAACAAATGCTGCTGTTGCTGCTGCTCGCATTAAAAATCAAAGTTCAAAGTCAATGTTTTTGTCGAGCCAATGAAAAGTGATACCCTGTCTGCTGCGACAACGGCAAAATAATGGATTATAAACAAAAAAATCTGAAAAACAACAACAAAATACGATTTTAAAAGAAAAAAAAAACTATATTTAAAAAGGCATTTGAAAAGTGCATAAAGTTGGTGATGTGGTCCAGCCAACGGCGACAATTGCAGCATATATTTGTGTATGCGCCATAAGTACCAACACAAGCACACAAACATAGTTGTTGCTCATGCCGTCGTCAAACGCCAAAGCGACAAATGTTAACCTTGGCTCTGAACTCGACTCGAGAATAGCTTAAAGCATTTTTCAAACATATTTCTTGTAATGGGAGTTTATGTTGTTTTCGTTTTTTGTTGTGCCACGGTTGTAGACACAGACAGATCGACCGATTTATGTATGTCACAAATGATGTATGTTCAAGTAAAGTAGTTATTTGGTAGTTGGTGGGGGTATAATTTATATTGCGCTGAATTAAATATATTCCTGTTATGATTCAATCCCATCAATTCTATTGTATTTCATTGATCTAATAGAAATAAATTTATTTGCAATGCGGACAGTGGTTCACGAGGTAGACAAGGATGTTATGATATATTAAAAGGATATTATGGCATATTTGAAGGAATGGAAATGGTGGCCAAATGTTCTTTAAACTAAACGGAAATTAAGGGGTATGTGGTACTATATGACAAGGGTTGCAAACAGCGACAAATGGAGAAAAAAGTCAAATTTGATTGGTCCAGCTATACAATATCCTTTACTACTTTGGCTAAATTTAGGAGGTGCTAATATTAGGTTGGGGAAAAAGAAATACATTATTTGCATATGAACTATATAACTTTATTTAACATGCTTCGGATTTGGGCCACAAAGGGTTAATCACTGGTAATTAGCTGTTTTATGGGTTTACTGTACTGTTTTTGACCATTTTTATAGTTTTTCGGCAGTAAGTAAAAACTGAAAATAGACACATCTTATTGTAATAAAATGTATTTAAAAATGAATTAAAAATATAAAAAATAATAGTAAAAATAACTAAAATTTTAGATCTAATCTGTTTGAAAATAGAGTTGCTTTAGTTTCGTCCAAGAAAATATTGAGAACATTTTATTTTTTCATAAATTATTATTTATTTTAAAATAAATTCTTTGGAATTTTAGTTTCTTTTGTGTTGGCCACTAGTGTATATTTCGGGCAGATCGACCGATATTTGCACTATCTTGACCGCGATATTTGCACTCTCTTGACCGATTAGAGGCATTTTGTTCAGAATCACGTTTTCCCGATGTCAAAACTTACTTCATAAGATACAAAATTTTCGCTAAGTATTGGCCGTTCATTAGCCAGCTTGCATTTTTATGAAAAATTTGTTATGTTCGGTTTATAGAAAACTAGACTAATGAGCGTCGTCCTTGACCATAACCGGAACCTCTACGGTGGTAATATCAGAATAAGAAGACACATGTAAGAATTTAAGTAAAAATCCCACATCTGAGAACATACACTATAATTTGTATCAATTTTAAGGTCAACCACTCATCTTGGACATATTATCAACTTATCCGGTTTATGCCCTTTTTGGGGTAGAATACAAATTTTGTCATTTTCACACAAAAGTCTGAATCCATAAGACCCGCTAAAGGTCATACTTATTCGATGGTCAAACCCTTTCTCTGTGTAAAATGTCGTGGTATTCGGGTCATAATTATAGTCGACCAGAAAAACAGACAAAAATAATGTTGTTTGTCCTTTTCATTCCCTAAATATTAATCGATCATTACAAAATACATGGAAGACCTCGGTCAGAACCCTTCCTTCATGAAAAATTACATCATGATTGGTCCATAACTGTGGCGTGTATCGTGTTTACAAATAATAGATAAATAATAGACTGATGAATGGGTATCTCGCCGGAATTTATCTTTCAACAATATAATGATTCCAAACATACTGCGCTAAATTCCAGACTTTGGATACAGTATAACCGTCCCAATCAACTAAAGGCCTATCTTAATGCTATTGAAAATTAGTTGTCAATTTTGAAGAAAAAGGTAATGGGTCGATTATGGATAGCAACCAAACTCCAGTTATTTTTAGAGAAATGTTCAATCAACTGCTCATTTTAGCTCTAAGGCGTATTTTCGGCTATCAAAAGATGCCGGCTAATAGAGGAAAAACTGTGTAAAATTTTGATTGTTTCCAAATTAACAGAAGAGGAAAAGGGGAAGAATACAATTTTTTTATTCGAAAACAAAGTTACCGGGACTTGTCGGATGTATAGATAGTATACATATCATGGTCCCAAAAGGTGTTCGCCATTTTGTAGTAAATTTAACAATTATTCCATCCAGATTTTAGTTCTTATTGCTAAACACTAATAAATGGTTGCCGAAAAAAAAACTATTTGAAGCAACTGAAGTTGACAACAGTTGGCATCCATAATTCAAATTGGGCAACGCAACTAAACTATGGTTACCATCCGTAATCGACCCATAAGAAGAATAGCATCAGAAACGCGAGTGACCTGAAAATATCTACAAAAACGGAATGAGATCAATTATGATCCCAAAGTGCGGTTATAGAACAAAAGATATATCCAACAGGATATTATTTGTCTGGCTTCGGTATCTGTAGCACACTGTCCTTCTGGGATGAAGCAATTTATGGGTAGCCACCCAGACAATTTGAGGATTTTACATAGGTACTCAACTTCTGGCATATCCCGCTATAGCAGAGTTTCACACAGACCGAAAATCCATGCAGTCCGAGTCAAACGCTTTGGATAATTTAGTACTTCGGATGGTAGCTCCTAGGCAGGAAGATATAATTTACGGTGTGGAACACTTCGTTAAACAATCCACCTTTCCAGCGCTCTAGAGCGACTTAACTGTTGTCTATAGTTTATTCATACCGGTTCCAATTCGAAGTTTCATTAGCTAATCCGATTGCATCTGCTGAAAATGTAAGTCTCATCTCGAGTATTCGCCCACCAATTATAAATCTATCGTTTGCAGCCGTAATGATGATTTGAGATTTGGTTTAGATTATTAGGTTAAATTGAAAAGAGGAATGGTGGAAGGATCCTCAACAGTTTCAGATTAGCTTACTATACTTCTAGAGGATTTCTATTTTGTACGAAGTCCTCCAGTATTTACTAATCAAACCCACTCAAACCCAAAAGTTGGGTAGCGGCTTAGAAAAATGTTCCAACGCGTTCTCTCGGAATATCGTACAGTCTTCTAATTTCTCTTTTGTTAGACAATAAAATTCACTTTTTTATATATTTATTTTGACCAAAGGATTGTGTGGGTCCCATTCGTACGTGCTGAGGTTAGAAGGCCTAGCAAATTTTCTGAAGCTATGGTTGGTTAATTCTTTGAACCCTTTCAATTTGGCTTTGCTATGGTTTAGGAAATTGCGTCTTTAATAAGGGATGCGAAAAAGCGGTCTGATTATATGTACGATTATGGGTTGGTAGTCTGAACCTAGTGATATGATGCACTGGCACGATATTGCCAGGGTACTGGGAAGCATGGAGATGGGCCAATATTGGTATGGAGTTATTTTTGATTTTACGGAATTCGATCATTTTACGAGATTTATGAAGTAATGGAATGGGTTGTTTATGCAAATATGTTGGAAATCGCTGTGGATCCCATCGCTGAAGAAAATATACCGCTTGTTTGTCAAAGATTGGTTGCGTGATTCAAAAACCAGGGTTTTATAATGGCCAACACAATCATCAGATCTTTACCCTATAAAAATCTTTGAAGTATCATAGATAGCAAAATCAAAAGAGTTTCACAAACAGACATAACCTATTCCCAAAGGTTGCAGGATGCAAGAAATAGTATACCCATGAATAAAATTGAGAATTTTTTAATTCATTGCCTCGTATGTGTGCTGTCGTAATGAAAAAATAATGGTGATGTTGTCCTTTAAGGTCAAATATTAAGCAAATGAATCGGTACACATATGTTAACTGGTGGTACATACACAGTAATAATCAGGTATAATTTTCACAAATTCCATGTATCAATCAACCTCAAGCGAAATGCGTCTGTATATATCATATAACCCACCTCGGTAGTCTTTAATTTTCCCAACCTATTACATCAATTTCTCCACGAATCGTCGGGCACGATTTTAGCTTTTTTTGGAGATAATTCAGTTCATTGTGATAAAATTTGGCAATGTTTACGGATTAATTCCATTCCACTCTACGTTTTAACCCGAATAGTGATGTAAATATTTTTTTTCGAATTGTGGAACGAAACATTCAGCCTCTCTAGATTGTGGGTCATTGAATCCAAAAATTTGATTTGTATCCTTTTTTTGTTATCAGGATAATTGACAGGATAATTTTTTGGGCTGTGACCATATGGTCACGCTAGAAATACGGGCTAGAAATATATATTAATTGAAAAAGTTTAGTACATTCCACTGTACATTTGAAAAATATTTCAATACATTTTTAGTTCCGCTATAAATATAACAAAAAGTTCAAATCTTTTTTATTTTTCAATATATTCCTTTTTGTTGCTGCTGCTTCGCCCCTGTTGTATTTATATCACGAGAATGTAGGCTAAATGTCTGTAGTATCGATATGACTGTTTTTATACCCTACACAACTATGTTGTCAGGGTATTATAGCTTTGTGCAGCCCCAAAAGTTTGTAACGCCGCGAAATATTGGTCCTAGACCCACCTTTAAGTATACCGATCGTCATATCTCGACTAGCTGAGTCGATCTAGACATGTGTGTCCGTCCGTCCGTCTGTCCATTATAATTTGTAAACACGATACAGGCCACAGTTATGGACCAATCTTCACGAAATTTTGCATGTAGGATGGGTTCTGGCCAATGAAGACCCCTATTGTTTTTGGGAAAGATCGGTTAATATTTAGGGGATGAAATGGACCAAATACTAAATTTTTGTCGGTTTTTCTGGTCGCTCCAGAGGCCGCAACAATGGTCCGAACATCGTGAAATTTTGCATGGAGAAGCGGATTGGGCCAAAGAATAAGCATGCCAGTTTGGAGAAAGATCGGTCAATATTTAGCGGGTCAAATGGACCCTGACTTTTGTGTGAAAAATGACAAAATTTGTATTCTATGGCGTATATATTTGCCCCTGAAGGACATATACCCGAGAAGTTGATATTATATCCTAGAGGAGTGGTTGACCTTTAACTTGAGACCAATTATATTGTTGTATGTGCTCGTATATTATTTAGTAACCCATTATCACTCTGGAGAGCGGAATTATAGCGCTGATCGCTTTGAAATGTTCCATGAGGTTCTAGTTATGGTCAAGGACAACGCCTATAATTTTCGGTGATGATCAGATAATAATTTTGGAATGAAGTGGACCGAAAACTTAATTTTTTGTGTTATTCTCGAGTCGATCTATAGACCTCAAATGAAAGCTGAACCTCACAACACAACCCACGGTGAAGGGAATCTGGACAATAGCTGTACTGAATACTCGTAATATTCGGAAAATATGTCAGTGTGAGGAAGAGGTGCTGTTTACCTCTAATCGGGCAAGAGGGTGCAAATTTCACGAAATATTGCCCAGTCTCGGAATAAACATCCGCAGAAAATATGAGTTCCGTGGTAGTTGTGTAGGGTATCGTATGGTCGGCTCCGTCCGACTATACTGCTCCGCTCACTGGTTTTTATTACATTTTAATTACATGGAATTGGAATTGAATGTCGTCATGAAAGTTGCCGTTGATTGGTGTTGTCGAATTAGTGGCGGCAGTCCCTCCCATTGAAAAAAAAAAACTGAAATAAAAAATGGAATGTCAGAATTTCCAGGTGATGATTTGTTTGATATAATTTACATATAATTTATTTATATTTATAATTTAAATCCGTATAAATAGACAATGTGAACTCGATGCGGATAGAAATAGGTGAATGGCTTATAGGGTGTTAATGGTTGTTAAGAGGATATTGCAATGTGATTAATTTCTACGGCTAGAATATGTCGGTAAGTGATGAATCCTTGATTGATTATAAATTCTAAGTATTTCTATTTACATTACTTTCTAAAGATTATAGTTTATCTTCCTGTTAGGGTGGTGTGTAGTTTTTATAAAATAAAAAGAATTAATAAAATATACATAAAGTTGTTGCGTGCTATTTAATACATAATTTATTATTTTTTTTATTATTTTTCTCCAATTCAGAGGCATTGGCGTCTCATTCTACTGAATTCTTTAAGACTCTGTTCCGCTTTACTTTTAAAATTTAAACATGAATCCCAATGAAATGTCCCCTTTTTCCTACTCGGCCAACGGCGCCATTGTACGCTTTTTAGTTATTTTCAAAAATGTACAATAATTTTCTCTCTCTCTCTAATTAATTTATAATTATATATTATTATAAACATTTAATTTAATTGATGTGTACATTTCGCTAGAGTTTAAGTGAGCTCAGTCGTGTGATGAATTTTTGTGTAATTGTAATTTGTGGCTGGGGACGTTTTTGCCCACCCGACTCACTGACAGACTGACTTCCTTGTTTAAAGTCAACGGCAACAGGTTTTGTTTTTCGTTTTTTTGCCTGCATTGTATAATAATTTTTATTTGTGGAACAAATTAGCGAACGAAAATATTACAGCCTATGACATAAATATGTACGTAGTGATATGTGAGTAATTGAATATTGGGTTAATTATTTTGTTGGCGTTATTATTATTATTTATATTTTTGGAAATGTAATTGTAGTTTTTTAATGTATGCAATAATTTAACATTCAACAAAATGAAGGTGATCTTCATCAATCATAAATGCAAATTGATTGATTCTTGATTGATTTGTGCGTACGTACACTTTGAAAACATAAGTTTTATACTTCAAATTAATACAATTTAACATTAACAATGTTACAAGTGAAAAAGGAGTTAAGTTCGGCCGGGCCGAACTTCAGAAACTTATAATGTGGAGTTTCCCTAAAATCTCAAAACAACAACTCATATGTCTAAAGTTCTCAAAATACTTTACTTTAGAGTTTTATAAGGTTATACATCATCATTCTGCCAGGGGTGATGCCTAAATGTGGACAGATATACCTCATTTTCCAACCATTAAGTATTGTACCTCGATCCTTTACTTCACTTAATTTTTTAAAATAAAAAACAACAACAGATGTACAGGCGGGTGGGAATAGCTAAATAGCCATAGAATTCAATATTTTAGAGAGTACAAATCGATCATTTCGAGTTCAGAATGCCCCTCATACTATCGTGAAATACGTATATCTGGGGACAACTCTTAATATGCGAAAAAAATGAGTTAACTATTACAATATAAAAAGGGTTTATGTGGGGACTCCCACCAAAAAGAGGCCGAATATTTAAAATTTTTGGTAGGAAGATTTGTTAAAAATTACGATTTCAAAATATCTAATTACAGTCATTTCGATCCAAAAACTTGTCCATCGAATCATCGAGATCCGGGTAGTTTGAAGATATCTTTATATGGAGGGTACAAGAATTCACTATATGAAATGACTTAAAGAAGGAGACCAAATATACAATAAGGGGGAACTTGTTTCCGTGCATAAGTAGAACTTTCTCACACTTAAAGTTTGAAAGTGATATTAGCTCCATTCGTTCATCAAGTTCCTATTGTACTTTTCTCACTTTTTATTTAGAAAAAACTTTACACTAATTTAAATTTATCGGTCTAAATAAAGTTGAATTTCGTTATATTTCCATCTCTGTTTTCACTATTAAAACTACTAAAGTAAGGACTTCATAAAAGTACCATTTCCCATTCGAAATTGCATGAATTGTTCTTTCTGTATATGGCCGAATGTGACCCACTTCCAAAGGTACCTCCGATTGCAACAGAAATCTAGCTCTATACTAAATTTGGTATAATTTATTATCCTTTGTACTCTATTAAAACTTATTTCGAAAAAATGCCAAATTTCAAATATAGGTTCACCCAAATCGAAATTTAGTGCCATTTAGTACACATTAATACAAATTTCCATAACTACTTACATTAAGTACGAATTTCCAAAACACGCCAATCTTAATTTCAAATGTCAGGATTCCAACTCTCTTGGTTCACCTAAATCCAAATTTTTATCAAATTTAGTACCTTTTAGTATACATACGTACAAATTTCCTTTACTATCTACATCCAATGGAAATCTTATTATCCATTTTCAGGATTCGAGCTCTGACGGTTCACTCTAAATCCAAATTATAACAAATTTAGAGTTCCCCCCACCCTTCCCAACACTGATCCTAACTTAAAATTTCAAGATTTTAACTCTATTAGTTCGCCCAAATCTAATTTTGGTACCATTTAGTACATTCGGCTCTATCAGTTCACCCAAAATTTAAATTGTAACAAATTTAGTACTCATAAGTATGAATTTCCAAAATCCATACCTCAATCCTACACTCCAACAGTAACCTTATTTCCATACCTCAAATCTACATTTGGCACCATTTAGTACGCATTAGTACGAATTTCCAAAACTTTCTACAAAACCCAATTCTACACCCTAACAGTGATCTTAACTCAATATTTCAGGATCCCAGCTCTATCAGATCTCCCAAAACTAAAAAATAAGTATGAATTTCCAAAACTACATTCATACACATGTGCTACACTCCAAATCTAACCTTATTTCCAAATTTCAGTGTTCCAGCTCTATCGGTTCACCCAAATCCACATTTGGTTCCACTTAGTACAAATATCCAAAACTTTCTACAAAACCCAATTCCACACCCCAACAGTGATCGTAACATCAAATTTCAAGATCCCAGCTCTATCGGTTCACCAAAATTCAAATGTGGTAGTACGCATTTGTACGAATTTATAAAACTTTCTACATAGCCTAATCCTACACCCCAACAATGATCCTAACTCGAAATTTCAGGATCCCAGCTCCCACAAAAAGCACCTAATTTTGTACGATTTAGTACCCATAAGTATGAATTTCCGAAACTACATACCCATGTGCAACATTCCAACTGTAAACTTATTTCCAAATTTCAGTGTTCCAGCTCTATCGGTTCACCCAAATCCACATTTTGTACACATTAGTACAAATTTCCAAAACCTTCTACATATTCCAATCCTACACTCCAACAGTGACCCAAACTCCAAATTTCAGGATTCCAGAGCTATTGGTTCACCCAAAATTTTAATTGTAACAAATTTAGTACACGTTAGTACGAATTTCAAAACTTTCTACAATGCATAATCCTACACCCCAACAGTGATTCTAAATTTGTACCAAATATCGTACCATATAGTACTTTTCGTACACATGAGTACACGGTTTCAAAACCATCTCCTTATATCGACCCTACTTCTCAAATTTAGTACATTTAAGTACTTTTCGCATACTTATAGTTCGAATGTCCAAAAAACTCCTTGGTATATTTATAAAAGACTCTATCAATGACCCTCAATCCAAATTTCAGAGTTCTAGCTCTACCGGTTCGCCAAATACAAATTGTACCATTTTTAGTACTTTTCGTGCCGTTCTTGTACGATTTTCCAAAAACCCAACCTTATCTGACCTTTGGACTAAGAGTGAGCCTCATCCAAAATTTCAACATTATAGCTTCAGCCTTTTAGTCTGGGCTTGATGAATTCTTAAGTCAGTCAGCCTGTCAGTCAATCACCTTACTCTTTTATTAGTATAGATTTCGTACACTCTTAATACGAGTTTCTGCAAACTCATCATTACCTCGAATTTACGTTCTATCAGGAACCCTCACTGCAAATTTAAGAGTTCTAGGCCGTCCCGTTTACCTCATATCAACACTACAAAGTTCAGTGCATTTTTGAGCCCTTTAGTACCCTTGCAGAATTTCCACAAAAAACAGTATTATCACACATCTACAAAAATACTATCCACATACCAAATTTTTGGGTTCTTGCTTTAGTCCTTTAATTTGAAAAGTACCCCGAAAGTACCAATTTTCAATTTTGCACTGTATATTTAGATCAATGGCATCCTAGCTATCATGAAAACAGCAATACTTCTTTGTTGGTCAGATCCTCTTCCCCTTGTAACATATGTGTCTACCGATTGTGGTAAACAGTATCAAAATCGGTAGACAACATTAAATATTTACGTATAACATCCATATCCGAGTACATACAGCTATACAATTGGCTTTAACTAAAGGTCAACCACTTTCCTAACCATTTTTCATACAAAAGTCTGAATGCATTGGAACCGTTAAACAAAATGCGTAGGCTTCGGGGAATAATTGTAGCCTCTAGAGTTTTTAGTCCATTTCCCTAAATATTAACCGATCATTACCAAAAACAATTGGGATCTTCATTGGCCCGAACAAAACCTACATGCCAAATTTCGTTACGATTGGTTCATAAATGTGGACTGTACTTTGTCTTTGTCCGATATATGGCGATCGGTGGGTCTAGGACCAATATTTTGCGGCGTTACAAATTATTGGGGCCAAACAAGGCTATAATAACCTTATAACATAGTTGTGGGAAAATGTTGCAAAAGGCTTTAAAATATTAAAAGTCGGTTGGTTTTGTTGGATCGGATATATACCAAATACCTTGCAATCTAGAGTAATACCGAAATTTAATATGTCTCCCAATTTATGGTAGAGAATATAAAAACGATCTTATCTTATTTTAATTAAAACAAATTAGGCCTATTTTAATTTGAATTACATTTTTTTAACCCGAAAATTGTTTCGTAATTAGACAACAAAAAAATCTCCATATTAGAATAGGTCATGAACTCGGTGTTAATGAAAGTGAAAACAGTCAAAACGAATGAATTTAATACGCAAAATACATCTGAATGAAATTTAGAATTAGATAAACGAACTTTGTGTCATGTTTTGCAATGATTTTTTGTAAAGACGCAAATAAAGAAACAAAAAAGTGCATCGTCATTTATTTAATATTCTTTGTACATTGTTGTGTTTGAATGAAACTTAATTTGTTTAAATGTTTCAATTAGAATACAAAACATAACTATTAACCTGAAGTAAGATGTTTACCAATAAAAAATATATGGTTCAATAAACCGCTAATATATGAATTAACGAGATTTTAATAGAAGTGTTCCATTTTGAAGTTTTTTAATTGCTAAGGAAATATTCTATATAGAATGTGCTATCCATTTTAATTAAGTCAACAAAACTGCAGTTTTGAATATATTGACAATGGCTATATGCAGATAGCATAATGAATGAACGATAAACCTCAAATCTCAAGGCATATATGGAGAGGGGTAGTAGGTTCTTAGTCCGTCTTTCTATATCTTGTTTATATTCAGATTATTCAACGTGATTTTTACATTATGAATTTCTAATTGATATATGGTGAAGTGAAAGGCAATATATGGTCCCAGTCCATACAATATTTATAAATTTTACAGGTCGGAATTTCGACTGGATCAACAGAAGCAATTGGTCAGAGAACTTGGATGACATTTAAAATTCGAAGTTATTGAAAAATCCTGTGAAAGTGTGTAGTACTCAAATAATATATAATTTGCCGAAACCCGGGATTGAACCGGGGACCTTTAGATCTTCAGTCTAACGCTCTCCCAACTGAGCTATTTCGGCTGACAAAATTCTCCAATGATATATTTCAATTCAATCAACGACAAAATATATATTTTTCAAAATATTATATTCTGGCGCAGTTCTTTATCAGATTCGAAATCTGGGATTTTATATGAATGCATACATTTCTATTTATTTTATTGCATTTGTATAAAAATTCGTTCTAAGAATATACTTCGGGCTCCAAAAAAATTAAAACTCGAATATAGGTTATTTAAAAAATACAGCTTTAATTGTCCTTCAAAAAATAAAACACTTTATTGCCGTTATATGAAAGTCAGTCCCGACTTACTTCGGGTCCAGAGAATATGATTATTTAGGGAAATATAAAAAAATGCCGAAACCCGGGATTGAACCGGGGACCTTTAGATCTTCAGTCTAACGCTCTCCCAACTGAGCTATTTCGGCACATATAAATCGGGATAACAGAGCTTCATGAAAATACTTAAAATGTATTCTTGCACACTATTCATCGGGTCCTTAAAAGTAAGGTTTATTGGTATGTTGGTCCTTACAAGACCAATACTTTAAAACTATGCTTTAAAAAATCCACGTCTTGTATAATCCTTGAACAAATATTCTTTAAAAAATCCACGCCTTGAGAAAATATTCTTTGAAAAATAAAAGGCCTTGTTGTTGCCCTGAAAAAATATTCTTTGAAAACCCCAGGCCTTGTTGTTGCCTTGAAAAAATATTCTGTGAAAAATCCACGCCTTGAAAAAATATTCTTTGAAAAATCCACGCCTTGAAAAAATATTCTTTGGAAAATTCAGGCCTTGTTGTTGACTTGAAAAACATATTCTTTGAAAAATCCAGGCCTTGTTGTTGACTTGAAAAAAAAAATTCTTTGCAAAATACAGGCATTGTTGTTGCCTTGAAAAAATATTCTTTGAAAAATCCACGCCTTGAAAAAATATTCTTTGAAAAATCCACGCCTTGAAAAAATATTCTTTGAAAAATCCACGCCTTGAAAAAATATTCTTTGAAAAATCCACGCCTTGAAAAATATTCTTTGAAAAATCCACGCCTTGAAAAAATATTCTTTGAAAAATCCACGCCTTGAAAAAATATTCTTTGAAAAATCCACGCCTTGAAAAAATATTCTTTGAAAAAACCACGCCTTGAAAAAATATTCTTTGAAAAATCCACGCCTTGAAAAAATATTCTTTGAAAAATCCACGCCTTGAAAAAATATTCTTTGAAAAATCCACGCCTTGAAAAAATATTCTTTGAAAAATCCACGCCTTGAAAAAATATTCTTTGAAAAATCCACGCCTTGAAAAAATACTCTTTGAAAAATCCACGCCTTGAAAAAATATTCTTTGAAAAATCCACGCCTTGAAAAAATATTCTTTGAAAAATCCACGCCTTGAAAAAATATTCTTTGAAAAATCCACGCCTTGAAAAAATATTCTTTGAAAAATCCACGCCTTGAAAAAATATTCTTTGAAAAATCCACGCCTTGAAAAAATATTCTTTGAAAAATCCACGCCTTGAAAAAATATTCTTTGAAAAATCCACGCCTTGAAAAAATATTCTTTGAAAAATCCACGCCTTGAAAAAATATTCTTTGAAAAATCCACGCCTTGAAAAAATATTCTTTGAAAAATCCACGCCTTGAAAAAATATTCTTTGAAAAAATCCACGCCTACTGGTAGTCCTTGAAAAAATATTCTTTGAAAAATCCACGCCTTGAAAAAATATTCTTTGAAAAATCCACGCCTTGAAAAAATATTCTTTGAAAAATCCACGCCTTGAAAAAATATTCTTTGAAAAATCCACGCCTTGAAAAAATATTCTTTGAAAAATCCACGCCTTGAAAAAATATTCTTTGAAAAATCCACGCCTTGAAAAAATATTCTTTGAAAAATCCACGCCTTGAAAAAATATTCTTTGAAAAATCCACGCCTTGAAAAAATATTCTTTGAAAAATCCACGCCTTGAAAAAATATTCTTTGAAAAATCCACGCCTTGAAAAAATATTCTTTGAAAAATCCACGCCTTGAAAAAATATTCTTTGAAAAATCCACGCCTTGAAAAAATATTCTTTGAAAAATCCACGCCTTGAAAAAATATTCTTTGAAAAATCCACGCCTTGAAAAAATATTCTTTGAAAAATCCACGCCTTGAAAAAATATTCTTTGAAAAATCCACGCATTGAAAAAATATTCTTTGAAAAATCCACGCATTGAAAAAATATTCTTTGAAAAATCCACGCCTTGAAAAAATATTCTTTGAAAAATCCACGCCTTGAAAAAATATTCTTCGAAAAATCCACGCCTTGAAAAAATATTCTTCGAAAAATCCACGCCTTGAAAAAATATTCTTTGAAAAATCCACGCCTTGAAAAAATATTCTTTGAAAAATCCACGCCTTGAAAAAATATTCTTTGAAAAATCCACGCCTTGAAAAAATATTCTTTGAAAAATCCACGCCTTGAAAAAATATTCTTTGAAAAATCCACGCCTTGAAAAAATATTCTTTGAAAAATCCACGCCTTGAAAAAATATTCTTTGAAAAATCCACGCCTTGAAAAAATATTCTTTGAAAAATCCACGCCTTGAAAAAATATTCTTTGAAAAATCCACGCCTTGAAAAAATATTCTTTGAAAAATCCACGCCTTGAAAAAATATTCTTTGAAAAATCCACGCCTTGAAAAAATATTCTTTGAAAAATCCACGCCTTGAAAAAATATTCTTTGAAAAATCCACGCCTTGAAAAAATATTCTTTGAAAAATCCACGCCTTGAAAAAATATTCTTGAAAAATCCACGCCTTGAAAAAATATTCTTTGAAAAATCCACGCCTTGAAAAAATATTCTTTGAAAAATCCACGCCTTGAAAAAATATTCTTTGAAAAATCCACGCCTTGAAAAAATATTCTTTGAAAAATCCACGCCTTGAAAAAATATTCTTTGAAAAATCCACGCCTTGAAAAAATATTCTTTGAAAAATCCACGCCTTGAAAAAATATTCTTTGAAAAATCCACGCCTTGAAAAAATATTCTTTGAAAAATCCACGCCTTGAAAAAATATTCTTTGAAAAATCCACGCCTTGAAAAAATATTCTTTGAAAAATCCACGCCTTGAAAAAATATTCTTTGAAAAATCCACGCCTTGAAAAAATATTCTTTGAAAAATCCACGCCTTGAAAAAATATTCTTTGAAAAATCCACGCCTTGAAAAAATATTCTTTGAAAAATCCACGCCTTGAAAAAATATTCTTTGAAAAATCCACGCCTTGAAAAAATATTCTTTGAAAAATCCACGCCTTGAAAAAATATTCTTTGAAAAATCCACGCCTTGAAAAAATATTCTTTGAAAAATCCACGCCTTGAAAAAATATTCTTTGAAAAATCCACGCCTTGAAAAAATATTCTTTGAAAAATCCACGCCTTGAAAAAATATTCTTTGAAAAATCCACGCCTTGAAAAAATATTCTTTGAAAAATCCACGCCTTGAAAAAATATTCTTTGAAAAATCCACGCCTTGAAAAAATATTCTTTGAAAAATCCACGCCTTGAAAAAATATTCTTTGAAAAATCCACGCCTTGAAAAAATATTCTTTGAAAAATCCACGCCTTGAAAAAATATTCTTTGAAAAATCCACGCCTTGAAAAAATATTCTTTGAAAAATCCACGCCTTGAAAAAATATTCTTTGAAAAATCCACGCATTGAAAAAATATTCTTTGAAAAATCCACGCCTTGAAAAAAATATTCTTTGAAAAATCCACGCCTTGAAAAAATATTCTTTGAAAAATCCACGCCTTGAAAAAATATTCTTTGAAAAATCCACGCCTTGAAAAAATATTCTTTGAAAAATCCACGCCTTGAAAAAATATTCTTTGAAAAATCCACGCCTTGAAAAAATATTCTTTGAAAAATCCACGCCTTGAAAAAATATTCTTTGAAAAATCCACGCCTTGAAAAAATATTCTTTGAAAAATCCACGCCTTGAAAAAATATTCTTTGAAAAATCCACGCCTTGAAAAAATATTCTTTGAAAAATCCACGCCTTGAAAAAATATTCTTTGAAAAATCCACGCCTTGAAAAAATATTCTTTGAAAAATCCACGCCTTGAAAAAATATTCTTTGAAAAATCCACGCCTTGAAAAAAATATTTGTAAAAAAGCCATGCCTTGTGTGGGTCCTTGAAAAAATATTCTTTGAAAAATCCACGCCTTGAAAAAATATTCTTTGAAAAATCCACGCCTTGAAAAAATATTCTTTGAAAAATCCACGCCTTGAAAAAATATTCTTTGAAAAATCCACGCCTTGAAAAAATATTCTTTGAAAAATCCACGCCTTGAAAAAATATTCTTTGAAAAATCCACGCCTTGAAAAAATATTCTTTGAAAAATCCACGCCTTGAAAAAATATTCTTTGAAAAATCCACGCCTTGAAAAAATATTCTTTGAAAAATCCACGCCTTGAAAAAATATTCTTTGAAAAATCCACGCCTTGAAAAAATATTCTTTGAAAAATCCACGCCTTGAAAAAATATTCTTTGAAAAATCCACGCCTTGAAAAAATATTCTTTGAAAAATCCACGCCTTGAAAAAATATTCTTTGAAAAATCCACGCCTTGAAAAAATATTCTTTGAAAAATCCACGCCTTGAAAAAATATTCTTTGAAAAATCCACGCCTTGAAAAAATATTCTTTGAAAAATCCACGCCTTGAAAAAATATTCTTTGAAAAATCCACGCCTTGAAAAAATATTCTTTGAAAAATCCACGCCTTGAAAAAATATTCTTTGAAAAATCCACGCCTTGAAAAAATATTCTTTGAAAAATCCACGCCTTGAAAAAATATTCTTTGAAAAATCCACGCATTGAAAAAATATTCTTTGAAAAATCCACGCATTGAAAAAATATTCTTTGAAAAATCCACGCCTTGAAAAAATATTCTTTGAAAAATCCACGCCTTGAAAAAATATTCTTCGAAAAATCCACGCCTTGAAAAAATATTCTTCGAAAAATCCACGCCTTGAAAAAATATTCTTTGAAAAATCCACGCCTTGAAAAAATATTCTTTGAAAAATCCACGCCTTGAAAAAATATTCTTTGAAAAATCCACGCCTTGAAAAAATATTCTTTGAAAAATCCACGCCTTGAAAAAATATTCTTTGAAAAATCCACGCCTTGAAAAAATATTCTTTGAAAAATCCACGCCTTGAAAAAATATTCTTTGAAAAATCCACGCCTTGAAAAAATATTCTTTGAAAAATCCACGCCTTGAAAAAATATTCTTTGAAAAATCCACGCCTTGAAAAAATATTCTTTGAAAAATCCACGCCTTGAAAAAATATTCTTTGAAAAATCCACGCCTTGAAAAAATATTCTTTGAAAAATCCACGCCTTGAAAAAATATTCTTTGAAAAATCCACGCCTTGAAAAAATATTCTTTGAAAAATCCACGCCTTGAAAAAATATTCTTTGAAAAATCCACGCCTTGAAAAAATATTCTTTGAAAAATCCACGCCTTGAAAAAATATTCTTTGAAAAATCCACCCCTTGAAAAAATATTCTTTGAAAAATCCACGCCTTGAAAAAATATTCTTTGAAAAATCCACGCCTTGAAAAAATATTCTTTGAAAAATCCACGCCTTGAAAAAATATTCTTTGAAAAATCCACGCCTTGAAAAAATATTCTTTGAAAAATCCACGCCTTGAAAAAATATTCTTTGAAAAATCCACGCCTTGAAAAAATATTCTTTGAAAAATCCACGCCTTGAAAAAATATTCTTTGAAAAATCCACGCCTTGAAAAAATATTCTTTGAAAAATCCACGCCTTGAAAAAATATTCTTTGAAAAATCCACGCCTTGAAAAAATATTCTTTGAAAAATCCACGCCTTGAAAAAATATTCTTTGAAAAATCCACGCCTTGAAAAAATATTCTTTGAAAAATCCACGCCTTGAAAAAATATTCTTTGAAAAATCCACGCCTTGAAAAAATATTCTTTGAAAAATCCACGCCTTGAAAAAATATTCTTTGAAAAATCCACGCCTTGAAAAAATATTCTTTGAAAAATCCACGCCTTGAAAAAATATTCTTTGAAAAATCCACGCCTTGAAAAAATATTCTTTGAAAAATCCACGCCTTGAAAAAATATTCTTTGAAAAATCCACGCCTTGAAAAAATATTCTTTGAAAAATCCACGCCTTGAAAAAATATTCTTTGAAAAATCCACGCCTTGAAAAAATATTCTTTGAAAAATCCACGCCTTGAAAAAATATTCTTTGAAAAATCCACGCCTTGAAAAAATATTCTTTGAAAAATCCACGCCTTGAAAAAATATTCTTTGAAAAATCCACGCCTTGAAAAAATATTCTTTGAAAAATCCACGCCTTGAAAAAATATTCTTTGAAAAATCCACGCCTTGAAAAAATATTCTTTGAAAAATCCACGCCTTGAAAAAATATTCTTTGAAAAATCCACGCCTTGAAAAAATATTCTTTGAAAAATCCACGCCTTGAAAAAATATTCTTTGAAAAATCCACGCCTTGAAAAAATATTCTTTGAAAAATCCACGCCTTGAAAAAATATTCTTTGAAAAATCCACGCCTTGAAAAAATATTCTTTGAAAAATCCACGCCTTGAAAAAATATTCTTTGAAAAATCCACGCCTTGAAAAAATATTCTTTGAAAAATCCACGCCTTGAAAAAATATTCTTTGAAAAATCCACGCCTTGAAAAAATATTCTTTGAAAAATCCACGCCTTGAAAAAATATTCTTTGAAAAATCCACGCCTTGAAAAAATATTCTTTGAAAAATCCACGCCTTGAAAAAATATTCTTTGAAAAATCCACGCCTTGAAAACATATTCTTTGAAAAATCCACGCCTTGAAAAAATATTCTTTGAAAAATCCACGCCTTGAAAAAATATTCTTTGAAAAATCCACGCCTTGAAAAAATATTCTTTGAAAAATCCACGCCTTGAAAAAATATTCTTTGAAAAATCCACGCCTTGTATAACCCTTGAAAAAATATTCTTTAAAAAATCCCGTCTTATGGTTTCATATTTTAAATGCTGAATGGCTGGAATGCACTTGTTTGTCTATTTTACGATTTGTTGTCCAACAACAACCTCGGGTTCCCAAATTTCTTTTAACTTCACCGGCCAATGTCTAATTTTGTTTACACATGCTACAATAATATTATGTTTTTTGTTTTTTTATTTCCTCTTCTCTAATTATTCTTGTCTCCAAAATTCTTTGC
>NW_026878573.1:0-24025 GCF_032173495.1 Musca vetustissima | reverse complement strand
TCTCCAAATTTCAATAGGGTTCGTCCTTGGGCCAAATAAGTGACCTGTGCCAAATTTCATCCAAAGCGGATAATAAATGCGACCTGTACTTTGTTGACAAAAATACATGGACGGACAGACGGACATGCGTAAATCGAGTCAGAAAGTGATTGTATGCATATTCTCAAAAGGAACCATGAGTCTATCTTGATTCATTTTGCCTGTTACAAACATATGGACAAAGACATAATACCCTGTACCACAGTGTGGTGAAGGGTATAAAAAACCAAATTACAAAGAATTTGGTTGAAAAACGCGCTCAAGAACCCCAAAATACCGAAAATTGGGGGGTACCCTTATATGGGGGTTACCCGAATAAATTGACCTATATTTATAATTTATAGTGGAGAGATTTGCTACATAATAAGAACTCGACGTACTGAATTACAGTCAATTCGGTCGAAAAATACGATCAGAACCCCCAAAATACCAAAAATTTGGGGGTACCGTTATATGGGGACTACCAAAAAAACTGGACTTATATTTATAATTTTTAGTGGAGTAATTTGGTACCCAATAAGAACCCACTGTACAAAATTTCAGAGAATTCAGTTATAAAACGAGCTCAAGAACCCGAAAATAGCGAAAATTGGGGCTACCCTTATATGGGGACTATCCGAAAAAATGGACCTATATTTATGATTTTTAGTAGGGAGATTTGCTACCCAATAAGAACTCAAAGTACCAAATTTCAGCGAATTCAGTTAAAAAACGTGCTAAATAACCTCAAAATACTGAAAATTGGGGGGTACCCTTATATGGGAGCTATGTCTAAACGTGGACCGATTTTCTCCAATTTCAATAGGGTTCGTCCTTGGGCCAATTAAGTGACCTGTGCCAAATTTCATCCAAATCGGATCATAAATGCGACCTGTACTTTGTTAACAAAAATACATGGACGGACGGACGGACAGACGGACGGACAGACGGACGGACAGACGGACATGCATAAATCGACTCAGAAAGTGATTCTATGCATATTCTCAAAAGCAACCATGGGTCTATCTCGATTATTTTTGCCTGTTACAAACATATGCACAAAGACATAATACCCTGTACCACAGTGTGGTGAAGGGTATAAAAAATAATTTGTTTGGTATACTTCCGAAAGGTTTGAAAGTTAAAAAAATCCAAACCAATATTTTTATTTTCAAAGAAAATTTGTTCTCACATAGAAAGCCAAGGCTTCTCTATTTCAAAAATATACTATTCATTTGTGTAGAATTTACTATAGTATAGTATACCTGTAAAAAGTGGCTGAACTTTAATGCCACCACCAAGAGGTGGACATTGAAAATACCTAAAATCGATCGGAACATTTATATGGGGTATATTCTATGGTAAATTTGTGGTAGAAACAAAAGATTTAAATATGAACGAGTGCGCGGCATTGTAGTCGGACGGGGCAGACCATATGATACCCTACACAACTATGACGAAAATCGAATTTCCTGCAGTTCCATTTTCTAAGCTTGGGCAATATTTCGCCAGCTCCACTTTCTATCCCTGGCATATTTTCCAAATCTTGGTTTCCCGAATTGAAAATTTACGCCATAAAATAATAATTTGGTGAAGTTATGTTTTGGTTCATTTGTCCCTCGGAATATTCACCGATCACCACCTAAACAACCGTTCTATGTATTTGGTCAGATCCCCTTCACCAATCGTTAGAAAAATTTCTAACGATTGGTCCATAACAAACACAATTATCTAGATCGATTTAGCTAGTCGATATATGTCGATCGATATACTTAAAGGTGGGTCTAGGAAAAAAATATTTCGCGTCGTTACAAACTTTTGGGACTGCCCTAATAAAAAAAATTTACTACCCAATGAAAACAATTGTAGAACCCTTAATCGCCCTATGGAATATCCCATACCCTGCCAGTTTCATATATTACCATACCAGCCATCAACACCATCGTGACACTAATACACATACCCGAACATTCTAGGAACAAAAAACCTTTATTGAAACATTCATTGGTGCAACTAAATTTTTCTAGCCTTCCACACGAAGGCTGAATTTGGGTGCCAACCAAGACAACAGAAAGCCCTGCAATATTCCACATCCCGCTGATTCAAAGACATAAAAGAAGAATAGGACAAAAAATGCAGAAAAAACTGCAATGGAAATACTAACAACGACAGCAACAAAAAAATGTTTGTTGAAACTCATAAATTGGCTTTATCCACTTAACTGTTAACGGGTTTCAGGGCATTTAAAATATATATATCTACATGCAACAAACATCCGGACTAACATACATACACACACAACGAGGGATATATTCAAGAAAAAGTTTCTCTTCTTTTTTGTTTTAGCCACTGTCACTACTGCTGGCACCGCCATCACTGATGACTTCAAAGTAAACTTTACAATGGCAACATTTACGCGTTCAACTTGAGCTAATAATGGCGACGTTTGGACATGGCTAAAATGTTAGTACGTTTTTTTGCAATTCTTTTAGAATTTCCCTTCTGGACTTTGGTTTTTTCTTATTCTTTTTTATGTTTGCCACTACGGATGACATTCATTTACGTCGTGGTGGTCGTCCTCAGTGCTGTCCTGCTGTCTTGAACTGTAGCACAATGCAGCGATTCGCCCAGCGTATGGCTAAAAGTTTTGCCTTTCAGCTGCCAAAGGAAATGCACTTTAAGGATTGATCACCTCTAAAGTTGTTTCATTTGCCAAGTTTGTGTTCGAGGTTTTTCGGTATTCGTTTTTTTTTTTTTTGTCTTCATTCTCCTTCGTAGTGATTGTTACATACGTTTCCTTTTGTTTCGGCTTCATTTTGAGGGTTTGTGTTTCCTTTCTTTTGGATTGCAGGAATGTCTGTGGGGTTTTTTCCGTTAAGTTTTCCCATCAGGCTGGAATCAGTGCTAAATACTATGTTAAAATTACTTCTATGTAGATGAGGTGTTTTTCGGCCAATTGTGATTTTTAAAGAAAAAAACTGTCGAAAAATTTTATTCCATTTTCAAATTTAATATCACAAAAAATTCAGTTTTATAAAAAATTCGAAAGTATTAGAACTAACATGAAATCTTAACCCTACATCATTACATACTGAAAATGTTTTGTTAAGAAGTCGTTTACCCTCCATGTGCCGGAGTGTCAAAAACGTCCCCATAATCCTTAAAATCCCGAATTCAGAAGGTGCCGTTATATTGGTGCTAGCCTTAAAAGTAAACCCATATTCCCAAGTTTAGGTACAAAGATTTGCGGTCCAATTAAAAATATAACTAAAGCCAATTCGGATAAAAAACGTGCTCAAACTGCTGAATAATTGGGTAGCCGTCATACTCATAATATGTTGAAAGATTTTCTACCCAATGATATCCTAAAATATCTCATTTAAATACTGAACATCCTAAAAGTGACCTCTGATCTAATTTCTGATTTCAACAAAATTTCAAGGGGACTAACCGGAATATTTACAAGTCAAAACACGCATCGTATCGTCAAATATTTTTTCTAATTAAGAATAGATGATATTTTAGATAGGATATATCAGAATGTTGTGGAGATCCATCTTGGATTGTTTTAAAACCTACTCAGGAAGGTCTATAAATGTATATTCACGAAGAACTGTTTGAGATTGTATTTTCTTAATATTCCTGAGAAAAAAATATTCCTAAAGACCTATTAGTGCTATAAAAAGCGATTTTTATACCCTACATACAAGAGTTTGTAACGCCGCGAAATATAGGTATACCTTTAAGTATACCGATCGTCATATCTCGACTAGCTGAGTCGATCTAGACATGTGTGTCCGTCCGTCCGTCTGTCCATTATAATTTGTAAAGACCATACGGGCCACAGTTATGGACCAATCTTCACT
This sequence comes from Musca vetustissima, assembly GCF_032173495.1. Classification (NCBI taxonomy): domain Eukaryota; kingdom Metazoa; phylum Arthropoda; class Insecta; order Diptera; family Muscidae; genus Musca; species Musca vetustissima. The sequence goes on along the minus strand of NW_026878573.1, from coordinate 20,141 downwards.
AAATTTTGCATGTAGGATGAGTTCTGACCAATGAAGACCACTATTGTTTTTGGTAAAGATCGGTTGATATTTAGGGGATGAAATGGACCCAATACTTAATTATTGTCCGTTTTTCTGGTCGCTCCAGAGGCCGCAATTATGGCCCGAACATTTACATGGGGAAAGGGATCGGGCCAAAGAGTAAGCAGGCCTGTTTTAATAAAGATTGGTCAATATTTAAGGGGTCAAATGGACCCTGATTTTTGTGTGAAAAATTGCAAAATTTTGTATTCTATGGTGTATTTATTTGTGAAATAAATATTCACCGAGAAGTGAAAGTATATCCAAGAAGAGTAGTTGGCCTTTAAATTGATACCAATTATATGTACTCAGATGTGGGAGTTACACTTAAATATTTGCAGGTGCTTACGTACTGAGATATTATTGAGTAAACCATTACCACACTAGAGGTACCAAAGCTGATCGCTTTAAAATTTTCCATGACATTCCAGTTGGGGTCAAGGACAACGCCTATAATTTTCGGTGATGATCAGATAATAATTTTGGGATGAAGTAGACCGGAAACTTTTTTTCGAGTCGATCTATAGCACAGTCGGGCGAACAACCGCACGCGTGCACTCTCGCGAGAGTAAGTATCAATATTCTCTCACATTCAACTGAAAAATCATTGACACACACACAAAGACAAGTGGGTGAGAACAAAATTTTTTATGCTCTGCCCGTGCCTGATCTATAGGCCACAATTATAAGCAGAACATCACAACACAACTCACTGTGAATGGAATCTGGACAAGTAATTAGAAGGGCTGTACTGAATATTAGTAATATTCGTAATATAATATTCGTGATATTAGTAATATCACGAAATATTGGCCAGGCTTGGAACAAACTTCCGCAGAATGTTACAGTTCCGTGGTAGTTGTGTAGGGTATTGTTTGGTCGGCCCCGTCCGACTATACTATTCCGCTCACTGGTTTTTAAATGTTATCAGTCTTATAAACGTGGATTTAAATAAACATTTGATTTTTATGTCATTCGCCAGACTGTGGTACAGGGTATTATGTATTTGTGAATGTGTTTGTAACTATTAATAGGACGAAATTTAGCACAAGTCACTTATTTGGCCCAAGGAGAATTTTAATAAAATGGTGCACCAAATTCCCAATATTTGTTCGAATTCAAACAAAATTGTGCACAGCCTACTAAATTAAGTCCAGATTGAAGTATTGTGGAAATCGGTCCAGATCTAGATATAGCACCCATATATAATTTCAAGGCCAAGGCCTCTATATATCTTTTGATATGTATGAAGTTTGGCATGGCGTACTGAATAAGGTAATCGGTTCCAATTTCAATATAGCTCCCACACATATACTTTGGTCAATTTGAGTCTACTGTTCTCCTACAGCAAGAGCAAAACCTAATGGACATATCGAAACGTTACTTTTTATGGTTCATCTATTTAAGTGTGTTGAAAAAGTCGTCCAGTGACCTTAATACTACTATTGTAAATCTTCGGATCTACAAAATGTCACATTCGTCAGATTAGATCCGTTCCTTACTGATTAAATCTATAAAAAAAACATTTATTATCTTTATTAGTATAATAAACACAATAAAACCATAATAACATCGAAAAAGTGCTCCTCTGCTTTAATTATACCTTCCAATGGGAAACTTTAGCCATACTTCTCGACATTATAGTTTTAAATAGGTTCGGAAAATTCATTGCCAATAAGTATCAATATCGCCTGATTTGTGGCACAAAAAAATCTATCCGAGCAAAACTTAATAACTATTTAACTTATTATTGGTATTCTGCAACTTCCAAAAACAAGTGAAAAACATTAAGTTCGGCCGGGCCGAACTTTGGATACCCTCCACCATAAATATACTGACAGGTACTTGAAATGAAAATATAGGGAAAATACCAAAAAGTGGACTCATACCGATTTTCTACAAACCGATTATGTAAACCATAATACAAATTTCAGAAAATGTTAATGGCTTAATGACTTATGGCTAATGAGGGTGTATACACTTTGACATGGTGAAAATGAGCTTAATCGAGATATTGTTTCTAGCCCCATGCTTCTATGGACCAAATTAGTTTCAGAAAATTTTGATTTCATCCAAACTTTTCCCATCTTATTATTTCTTTTAAACTTAGTTCAAGTTCGAAGATGGGGAATATCGGTCCACTCCATTTGGTACCTCCTATAGAGGAGCTAGGCCTAAATGCGGGGTATAGTTCATATATAGTTCATTATCAAACTTTACGTTCTAGTTTTTTATCTCGATATCCTCTGCAGGTGAAATGATTGCAACAGAGTCTTAGAACCAAACCCAAAACGCGGAACAAATTAGATAACTATTTTAATATAAAAAAGTCTGACAGGGCCGACTATATAATACCCTTCACTATTTTGGATACATACAAGAGATGATAATATTAACAATATCCTGTAAATAGAACAGACATATAATTTTTAGAGGACCATTGAAATAGAATGGGGCGGAACTACATGTGTGATTTACATAGATATTTGAACCAAGTAAAACACTCAATGCACATACCATTTTGAAATCTATGAACAATTTATGTCAATCGGATTCTTTTGAGTACCATTTGTATGAAATCGAGCAAAATGATGTATGTGGAGCTATATGTAAATCTGGACCTAATTGAGCAACCGTGGCATATACCGTTTGGCTGCAGCACAGATCGCTGTTCACAATTTTATTTCGTGTATATGCAACAGACATAGGTTCCTCGGTGCACCATTTACAAAAAAAAAATCGGAAGAAACTATATATGGGAGCCCTATCTACATCTGAACCGATTTTCACAAAACGTCGTATACATTAATAAAGACCTATCTCAATACGTTGTGCAACATTTGGTATCAATAAGACAAAAATTACGAGTTTGGTGCACAATTTACCTAATGTCGGACAAAAATATATATGGGAGCTACATCTAAATCTGAACCGATTTCCACAAAACTTCGCATACATCAATCAGGACCTAATTCAGTACACTTTGCAAAATTTAGTTTCAATCGGAAAAATTTGCGAGTTTGGTGCACAATTTGCCTAAAATCGGACGAAACTATGTATGGGAGCTATGTCTAAATCTGTACCGATTTCCACAAAACTTCGCATTCATCAATCAGGGCCTAATTCAGTACGCTGAGCAATTTTTTTTAATCGGAAAAATATTGGAAGTTTGGTGCACCATTTACCCAAAAGCGGACGAAACTACATATAAGAACTATATCTAAATCTGAACCGATTTTCTCCAATTTCTATAGGGTTCGTCCTTGGGCCAATTAAGTGACCTGTGCCAAATTTCATCCAAATCGGATCATAAATGCGATCTGTACTTTGTTAACAAAATTACATGGACGGACGGACAGATGGACATGCATAAATCGACTCAGAAAGTGATTTTATGCATATTCTCAAAAGGAACCATGGGTCCATCTCGATTGTTTTTGCCTGTTACCAACATATTCACAAAGACATAATGTGCTGTACCACAGGGTGGTGAAGGGTATAATGATTGATTATTTGTCCTTTGACAAATATACAATAATTATTAATAATATGTCTTACACAAACAAGTTTAATGTGTTCTAATAATTCTAGCTGACCATAGTCATTACTGCAACTATTGCAATTTTGCCCGGCAGATTTTGGGCATTATGTAATATTAAAGTTTATTTTTTTGGTTTCTACTTGCCTAACATACTTGTTCGATCACACTAGATGGCTTTCTTACGGTCGGTTGACTTGTCTTATCCTATTTTTGTTCCTACGACCACTATCTTCAATATCGATATCCACATCCTTGCCATGATGGTATTTACAAAGAGTTTAATATGAGTTTAGATTTTGTTTTTTATATTTTCTTTATTTTTGTTGTTGTTGAAGGGTAATTGAAGTGTTGTTGCACCATGAATTGTTTTTGTTGTTTATTCGTTTGGTTTATTGCTGTTGCTACAGTTTCTCTCTTATATTGATGTAAAGGGTCTCATAGTCTTTGTCGTTTCTTTGTCATGGATGGATGCGTGATGTCATTTGGTGACGCAAAAGATTGGACGTATGTCGCAAGCAACTAAATACGACCATCCGTTGTCCAACAATGTCCACGCAGCCATCGAATCCATAAACAGGTAACATTAGATCATTACCGATAATCGTGAGGCGAATGCCAAAACAAAGGTGTGCAGGACAACGAGGACGTCGATAGTCGTCAATAACAACAAAGAGGACATTTATTTATTGGTGTTGGTTTTTTTCTCAAAGTTTCTGTAAAGTTTAAAGAACTTTTGGAAGAGATTTTAGCAACTTTGAATTATTGGTTATTATTGACGAGGAAGAGGCTTTGGAAAAAATTATATCCCTTACCTGTATTGTTTATGATTTTTTAAAGAATTTTTTAAGGACTACCAAATTTTGGGGATTTCTAAAAAATCTTTTCAAAGATTTTTTAAAGAATATTTTCAAGGACTATCAAAGCAATAGGGCATGGATTTTTAAAGAATATTTTCGAGAACTACCGAAGCAATAGGCGTGGATTTTTTAAAGAATTTTTTCAAGGACTATCAAAGCAATAGGCGTGGTTTTTTAAAGAATATTTTCAAGGACTATCAAAGCAATAGGCGTGGATTTTTTAAAGAATTTTTTCAAGGACTATCAAAGCAATAGGCGTGGTTTTTTTAAAGAATCTTTTCAAGGACTATCAAAGCAATAGGCGTGGATTTTTAAAAAATCTTTTCAAGGACTATCAAAGCAATAGGCGTGGATTTTTAAAGAATATTTTCGATAACTACCGAAGCAATAGGCGTGGATTTTTTAAAGAATATTTTCAAGGACTATTGTGGATTTTTTAAAGAATATTTTCAAGGACTATCAAAGCAATAGGCATGGATTTTTAATAAATCTTTTCAAAGACTATCAAAGCAATAGGCGTGGATTTTTAAAAAATCTTTTCAAGGACTATCAAAGCAATAGGAGTGGATTTTTATACCCTACACAACTATGTTTTCAGGGTATTATAGCTTTGTGCACCCCCAAAAGTTTGTAACGCCGCGAAATATTGGTCCTAGACTCCTTTAGATATACCGATCGTCATATCTCGACTAGCTGAGTCGATCTAGACATGTGTGTCCATTATAATTTGTAAACATGATACAGGCCAAGTTATAGACCAATCTTTACGAAATTTTGCATGTAGGGTGGGTTCTGGCCAATGAAGACCCCTATTGTTTTTGGGAAAGATCGGTTAATATTTAGGGGATGAAATGGACCAAATACTAAATTTTTGTCGGTTTTTCTGGTCGCTCCAGATACCGCAGTTAAGGTCCGAACATAGTGAAATTTTGCATGGAGAAGGGGATCGGGCCAAAGAATAAGCATGCCTGTTTTTATAAAGATCGGTCAATATTTAGCGGGTCAAATGGATCCTGACTTTTGTGTGAAAAATGACAAAATATGTATTCTATAGCGTATATATTTACCCTGGAGGACATAGACCCGAGAAGTTTATATTATATCCAAGAGGAGTGGTTGATCTTTAAATTAATACCAATTATATTGTTGTATGTGCTCGGATGAGGGAGTTACACCTAAATATTTACAGGTATCTCCGTATTCGTATATTATTTAGTAACCCATTATCACTCTAGAGAGCGGAACTATAGCGCTGATCGATTTGAAATGTTCCATCAGGTTCCAGTTAGGGTCAAGGATAACGCCTATAATTTTCGGTGATGATCAGATAATAATTTTGGAATGAAGTGGACCGAAAACTTAATTGTTTGTGTTATTTTCGAGTCGATCAATAGATCACAAATGAAAGCCGAACATCACAACATAACCCACGGTGAAGGGAATCTGGACAATAGCTGTACTGAATACTCGTAATATTCGGAAAATATGTCAGTGTAAAGAAGTGGTGCTGTTTTCCTCTAATCGGACAAGAGGGTGAAAATATCGCGAAATATTGCCTAGTCTCGGAATAAACATCCGAAGAAAATTTGAGTTCTATGGTAGTTGTGTAGGGTATTGTATGGTCGGACCCGTCCGACTATACTGCTCCGCTCATTGGTTAAAGATTTTTTTCTTGGCGTGAATTTGATATGCAATGCCTCTAAAATATATAATTAACTAATATTATGACAAACAAATTTATAAAACAAATTTTTTGCTTATTCCGCATTAATCCGATTTTAAATTGAATTTTCGATTTCGTTATATTTTTTCCCCAAAAAATTTATTTCACTTGTCCCCAGATAACCTCTCACGCTCTATTGCAACTGGCGGCAGGCATACTATGCTACGCATAACAAATCGTCACATATGGACTATTGGCCGCAAGTTATGTTAACATCAGTGGAGCATAATGTTACAATCAGGCATTGGAGATTTCATTGATTTTGTTTTTCTTGTTGTTGCTGCTGCAGTTGGTGATGGTGTTGTTTGGTGTTGGCGGTTTGCTGAATAGTGGTGTTATTGGTCATGATAATGGCTGGGGTCATGTTCATTTTGGCGTTTTTATTATTCGCTGCAGTTATGAATCTGTTCCCGCACACACACACACACTCGCACAGCAACGCACATAAACGTTAGTGCATGGTAGCTGATATGTTTAAAATGCAAATCACATATCACGCATGGTCTATAATTTGTAATTAATTATGCTATAAATGCAGCAATGAACGTCATTTGCAACACTCACAGATCCTGTGAACAAACACACACACGCACATGCATGCACCCGCTTGTATTATAGACACGTATTCACAGTTTCAAAAACCCCGCACATCATTTGCAGGACCTTTGCGTCAATGAGACATGACTATTATGGCCTTCTGCTCCATAGCTTTATAGAGGCGCGATGCGATGTGAGGCGCAGCATTTTGCTGTTAACATGTGTTTTTATTGAAATTTACAAGGAGAACAACAACAGCAAAAAATATAGAATGCGAAAAATAAAAACAACTACAGTAACAATACAAAGCAAACAAATTTTTACAAATGTTACACCACTCATTTGTAAAACAAATAATTCGTCCTTTGACGCCTTTCAACTTTTGGTTATGTTGTTGTTGCTGTTGTGGCATAAATTCGTATGCGAAATTTGTTGAGTGGTGGCAGATGGAATTTATGTTAAATGTAGTGTGTGTGTGAGTTATAGATGTAAATTGCCTTGGTTTAAAAAAGTGCTATAATAATTTCAAATTATTATTCTTCCAGTGGGTCTATTCAGTAACTTTTAACAACTATCGATATTGTTTAAATTTCTTTTGTTATTGTAAAAACAACAAAACAAACTAATGAAATTGTTGTAGAATAAACAATGAGTAATGTTGTTAAAAAGTTACAGAATAGGCCTGCTGATGTTCGGATTTAAATTATATTAATTAATTTGTTTAACCCTTTGAGCCCTGAATTTTTTCCGCAATCTTAGAACAAATTTCTGTTCACAGATTTAAAACAACTTTTCTATATATACTCCATCATAAGGTGAAGTATATATTAACATTTTCATTTCATTTCCAACACCTCAAAATATTCCCTGTTCCTGTGGGTCGATTCAGTAACTTATAACGATCCGACAATCGACAATTTTGTCTACACATAAAATCGTTTGCAGTAACGAAAATGTTATTCTGTAAAAATGTAGACAAATTGTCGATAAACTTTCAAAAAGCTTTTAATTTTGAACATTTTGAAAACAAAATACATACAAATTCAGAACAAAACAAGGCATGTTCAATATTGAAAAATATTTGTCGACAAGTTAACTTTGAATATTTTGGTGTTGTTTATTAACAATATTTTTAACAATTGTTGTTAAAAACTGTTATAGAATTGAAATATTGTTTATTTTGTCGTTATAATATTTTATCGATTTGAGAATTGTTTAAATTTAATAGTGAATCGACCCACTGGCCTGAATAAAATTCTATCATGATTTATCTGATCTCTTCATCTTTTAAAATCGAAATGAAGCTCCCAATATCTAACAAGTGAAAAAGCGTTAAGTTCCGCCGGGCCGAACTTTGGATACCCTCCACCATAGATATACTGACAGGTACTTGAAATGAAAATATAGGAAAATTACCAAAAAGTGGACCTATATCGAAATTTCCACAAACCGGTTATGTAAACCAAAATGTAAACTATAAAACAAATTTCAGAAATTTTTAATGGACAATTATATCCACATCTTTATGGATAATGAGGGTGTATACACTTTGACACGGTTAAAATGGTTCTAGACCCCATGTTTCATTGGACCAAATTTGTTTCAGAAAATTTTGATTTCATCCAAACTTTGGCCATCTTATTATTTCTTCCAAACTTAGTTCAAGTTCGAAGGTCGGGAATATCGGTCCACTCCTTCTAGTACCTCCCATACAGGGGCTAGGTCTAAATACGGGTTATAGTTCATATATAGCTCATTATGGAACCTTACGTTCTAGTTTTTTATCTCAATATCCTCCGCTGGTGATGTGATTACAACAGAGTCTTAGAACCAATCCCAAAACGCAGAACAAATTGCATAACTATTTCAATATAAAAAAGGGGGTTACATGGGGACTACCCCAAAAAGGGGGTGCATATTATTATTTTTTGTAGGGAAATTTTGTACCATATACGACTACAAAATACAAAATTTCAGCGAATTCGGTTGAAAAACGCGCTCAAGAACCCCAAAATACCGACATTTGGGGGGTACCCTTATATGGGGGCTACCAGAAAAATTGGACCTATATTTATAATTTTTGGTGGAGATATTTGGAACCCAATAGGAACCAAATGTACCAAATTTCAGCGAATTCGCTTGAAAAACTCGCTCAAGAACCCCAAAATACCGACATTTGGTGGTACCCTTATATGGGGACTACCAGAAAAAATGGACCTATGTTTATATTTTTTAGTGGAGAGATTTGCTACCCAATAAGAACTCAAAGTACTAAATTACAGCCAATTCGGTTGAAAACTGCGATCAAAACCAAAAAAAAAAACTGAAAATTAGAGGGTACCGTTATGTGGGGGCTACCAGAAAAAATGGACCTATATGAATAATAATAGGGTCGGAAATGATTATTTCGATGCGTTACAAACGGAAAAACAAAACTAATATACCCTCCATACTATGGTGGAGGGTATAAAAAAGACCTTTGAAATTTAGTACTACTAGGATGTTTGGTATTGGTATTATATCGACCCACGTTTTTGTATAGCCCATATATAACGCTCCCATTATATAACCTCCCATTATTCCGAATTATGGAGAATTTGGTCACTTTTTTATACCAAGTTGGTTATAATTTAATATGTTAAATTGTCATTGGGTAGCAAGTCTGCCTACCTAGAATTATAACTATTGATGAACTCCTAAATGCTTGATTTAATTCAACTACAACCTTCAAAAAAAAAAAAAAAAAAAAAAAAAAATTCAGTGGACTCATGAAGAGTCCTCATAATGGATGGTGAAGGTGAAACATGATTGGCAACAGCATCACCTTACTCAAAATTAGCTGTTTCACGGTCTACAGTAGCAAAGAGGACGAAGTCCTCAGATGAGTAATAACAGGCTGCGACAAAGTTTTCACCGTCGCGTGAATAACATAGATCTCACTCGCATGTTTCGGTAAGGCAAGAAAGGACAATGAAAACACTCTAAGCTTTAGGTCTCCCATATGCCTTAAAAAGTTCTTAAATATCGCCATTTTTATTGTCAATCATCAAACAAATGTCTAACTCGAAACATATATTGCAAAACCTGCCGTATGGAAAACCCGTATGTCTCTAATTCGATATTGTACCCCTTGCCACTGCCATTTTAAAATTCAGAAACATGTCGCTGGATAACAAATTGGGAATTGGTGTTAAGTACTCGACTCCGGGTTCACCAATTGCATAACATTTGGATGTCCACAGGATTTTATTTTGGGAGGAGCTGGTGCCATAAGACTTTTCTCATGCCATGGCAAATTTTTTGGTAGAAAGATTTGACCCAATGAGGACAAAATTAGAGCCAATTTGATTAAAAAACGTACCAAACAACAAAATAACGAATAATAGAGAGTAGACTTACATGTGGGCTATCCTAAAAAGTGGACTGATATCGACCATTTTTGGCAGGGAGATTTACACACCAAAAAGTTTCGAATTGTAGCCAATTCGGCAAAGATGATTTATATGATACACTTCACCACTGTGGGTGCACAATTAACACGAAGTCGGTCGAAAATATATATCAGAGCACTTTCTGGATCTGCACCAATTTTACCAAAATGCAATAACGTAGGCTGACTTTTATACGTTGTTTAAAATTTCGTCGAAACATTTCATGCCGATCAGACAAACATAAGGAGTTTGGTGCAACATTCACTTCAAATTGGACGAAAATATAAATGGGATCTATATCTTAAATAGAACCGATTTTCACCAAATTCAATAGTTTTCTTCCTGGGGCCAAAAAAGTGACCTATACCAAATTTCATCCAATTCGGATCATACATGCGACATGTACTTAGCCCACAAAACCCCAAGTCCTATCCTTAATATTGCGATCTACATTTTGATTTTAAAAGACATGTATAAAAAACATTTCGAAGCGGTGGTGCCTGCTTTGGATGATATAGCGTTCTTGGTGACATCTGCAAAATATTCTTGCAAAAGTTGTGGCCTAGGCTAGGAAGGCACTAATTTGATGTAGCACAATCCTCTGCCAATACATATGTGCTATATAAACGTTCGCTTAAAATACAAGCGAACTTTTTCGGATCTGCTAAACTTACGTCATTTAATGTGACAGTCGTTCTTCTATCTAGGGGTCGGGAGTGACTTAACTGTTGCCCACAATTTTTTGTTTCGGTCAAAAAAGTTGCTTTGTCTTATATGGTGTAGCCAATTTATCCAATTCCAGATTTTCTTCAGGGGTCGTACGGCGAGGAGGAGATGGTATTGTCCTGCGAACGTGACCACCGTCTCTGTCGGGAATTATGATGTTACTTCGGACCTACCGAGCAGTAGTAGTAGTGACGATTTTCCAAAAATTAGTATAAGCTAACCGAAGATCTAAGGGAATGGGCAGCTCTTTGATTAAGTGATTGGAAAACTTGCTGAAACCGCTGCGTTCGGATTTTATTAAGTAGGAAGATCTATTAATGCCGACGGTGATAAGGAGAAGGTCTGAACATAACGAAATGACAGCTTGCCAGTTTCGTAATTTATCAAACCAAACGCCACTTAGGTGATATCCCCATATCACACATATCATTGTTGGGGCATCCTCATTCCCCCTGTAAATTGTTGAGCTATTAATTCGCTCGACCAGCTGTACCCGCTGGGACGTAATGTCATGATGGGCGTTGATTACTTTCTAGGCTAATATCCGGGAAATAACTCGGCGGCATGTACACATTAAGCACCTCTACCAAAAAAGTTCGGATCAGACAGTCCCGGGCGTAATTCCGCTCCTATGATAAAAATAACTTCGAAGTAGTTGTATTTGTTGTGGTAGCAGCATCTGGTCGAGGTCTTCTTACGAGCCAATACGATGCTAAAAACTGCTGCCTTGGGGCATTAATACATAACGTATTCGCTTAATTTTCGTAAGGTCTAAAAAATATGTGAGTCACATCCCTAAAATAGTGTCCTGGGTAGAATGTTCATAAGGAGACATACATCCATTGTCGATTTAAATTTTTGCCGATTTTCAATGGCCTATTAAAAATGACCCAAGTCTTGCCAACTACCAGAAAAAAACAACTACCAGATGATACCCTAATTGTTACTGGAGCTTTAATTTCTGCGGATCTGGTTTACATCTTTCGAACAAACATGCGTATTCGAATCGTGAAAAATTGGTGGTGAGTATATGAAAACCCCAGAAGGAAATATATATCATATGTCAATGTTTGGAAATGGCGTGATCATTTTCTTGCTGGCGTCCCTATTATACTTGAAGAGATAGTTTCATATCCCCAGTAAAATCGAATGAGGATTTTTGTAGAACATTTCATCCTTATAACTCGATTCGTTGTTTGTTCTTTTTGTCCAAAACTTATTGAACCGAACTCCAATTATAAACCAGTAAGGAAAGTTTTAAAGTCGGACGGGGCCGACTATATGATACCCTTCACCACTATGGGTACATGCAAGACATGTTAATATCTACAATATCCTGTAGATATAGAAATTCCGCATACATCAGTTGGGACCTAATTCAGTACTCTGTGCAAAATTTTGCTTCAATCGGACCAATATTAGGAGTTTGGTGCACAATTTACTTTAAATCGGACGAAACTATATATGGGAGCTATATCTAAATCTGAACCGATTTCAACAAAACTTCTCATTCATCAACGACCTAATTTAATACGATGTGCAAAATTTTGTCTCAATCAGATAAATATTGGCAGTATGTTCCTCCATTTACATAAAATCGTACGAAACTATATATAGCATATTTAGATATAAATCTGAACCGCTTCCAACAAAATTTCTCATACATCAGTCGGGACCTAATTCAGTACTCTATGCAAAATGTTTCTTTAGCCGGACCACTATTGGGAGTTTGGTGCACTATTTACATTAAATCGGATGAAACTATACATCTGAGCTATATCTAAATCTGAACCGATTTCAACAAACCTTGGTATATACCTATCTATCAATACTCCGTGCTAAATTTTGTCTCAATCGGACCACAATAGGAATTCAATAAGATAAAATGGGACGAAAATATATATGGGAGCTATATCTAAATCTGAACCGATTTTCTCCAATAGGGTTCGTCCTTGGGCCAATTAAGTGACCTGTGCCAAATTTCATCCAAATCGGATCATAAATGCGACCTCTACTTTGTTAACAAAAATACATGGACGGACGGACGGACGGACAGACGGACATGCATAAATCGACTCAGAAAGTGATTCTATTCATATTCTCAAAAGGAACCATGGATCTATCTCGATTATTTTTGCCTGTTACAAACATATGCACAATGACATAATACCCTGTACCACAGTGTGGTTAAGGGTATAAAAATGCGATTTTTCATCCTCGCAATATTCTATAAATATGTTGTTCAATACCTGGTATAATGAATGTTGCACTAACATAGGTGATGTTGCACCAACATAGGCTTCATATATATATCCTATCAAGTGAAGTTTTCCCCTATTTAAATTTTCCTAATCTGAATCTTTTTTTCGAAAATTTCAAGGATCTCCGTCAGCCTTTTTTTCTCCAGCCGTCCTTTTGAACTATCTACTTGTCACCAATGAATATCTTGACATGAAACAAATAATAGAGGTTTGATTCATTTTTGTTTTACTGTTTGTCAGTCAGTCTGTCCGTCCGTCCGTCCGGCAGTTCGTTTTCCTAGTACATAAGCACGGAAAACAAAAAGGAAAACATTGCACCATGTTTCACGCCGTGAATGAAAAACATCCAAATGAAGGATAGCTGCATTACTCTCCATCTACACTGGATGGGTGTATGTGTGTGCGTGGCAATGAGAGGTTAAAAATTCATTAGTTATGCGGTATGCGTTTTCCATACACGACGAGGAAAGAGCCCGGCTACGACGTTGTCTTTGTGTGCATCAACTAAGGCAATCACAAATATCTGCTCGTTCCGCTATACATTTGCAGGGTATTTGAGAAATCCATATTTGTGGTTTCTTTGGCTAGGAAAGAAGAAGGCTTGTTGGTTGTTTGGCTGGCTGGCAAAGAGGACCACCAGTTCAAAGTGATGTTGATTTTCAGCTGATGCAGCAGATGGCGCATTAGTTTTCATACTAACACCAATACCACATAGCCATAAGAAGTGGATTTGCTTTTTTCTTCCCCGTTTATTTAGCTTATTCGTTTGTAAGCCCACCCCGGTCATGTCCCACCCCCTATTTCTAATGCATTTCATTTTTATTTGGTATTAGTTTTTTTATTTGCTTGTCTACTTCTTGTTGTTGCAACTCCTGGCATGGTTGATGTTTTCTTCCTTTCTTTTTATTCATCTTCTTCTTCCTCTTCAACTTTTTCTCCGAAATACAACAAATTCCACTAAGTTTTTTGCGCAGTGTTTTCCTAGTTTTCTTTTTTTCTCCTCCGATTTTTTATTTCACTTGGGTCAACATTTTATTTAGATGGTTGCTGTTGATGCCTTTGTGTGGTTGTTGTCCACGTTGTTGTTGTTGTTCCATGTGATTATGTTTGCATTCAAGGCTTTGTTGGCGTGCGTGACCTGTCTACAAGTGTGCTTTGAAATATTAAGTGTGAAGTGTTTGTATCGCCGCCGTTCGGTTCCATTGTCAGCCAGTGGTGCAAAAAGCCAAAAAAGGAAAAAAAAGAATCATTGCAAAAAAGAGTGGCATCTTTGGTGTTGGCAAAATGACGTTAGTTTTTTTATGTGTGAATTCTTCACCTCATTCTGGTTGTTGCTATTCTTCTTTCAATTGCTTTGTTCCGCTGAATTTCGGATTCTCAGCTCTGTGGTCCTTAAGTTACCATTAAAGAAGTGTGCGAATCCAAATTTATAATTTATTTGAAACTTCTTTATTTGTCAGCACCAAATTTCCGCTAATATCGTTGTAAAATGACTAGGACCTCTTATACATAACATTCCATTATATGAATATATATCGACGAATTTTACTTAGCAGATCTATTTCTCTCCGAGAACAAGACATGCAAGATTTCAGTTACTTAGGATACACAATTCTGATAGGACCTCCACAGGGTTGTGAACTTTATATAGCAAGGAAAAAATATCTGGAAAGCCAAAATTTAATATTACTCAAAATATGAGATCAGAAAGTGTCCAATACAAAAAATATGGTTGGCACGGACCCCCCCCTAAAGATGTTGGAGAATACTGCGTGGATTTCCAAAAAAAAATTGTGTAAGACTTTTGCATGGGTGATATGTACAAGCGGTATAATTTGTTAAATCATTTTTTATCCTCTGAGAACTCAAATTTCCAAGTTATGGTAATTCCGACGATAGCCTTTGGCGTTGCACGAAAACATGAGTATACATTGTCAAATTTCGAATAGACGGATTCGAACATAGCGAAAAACGATGTATGGAGCTATCTTCTTGGAAGTAAGTAATTTTCGATTTTTTTAAGGTCCAATGTCCCCGCTATTCCAATAATTCTCACCAAGTATTCATACGTTGAGAATAAAGAGACTTTTCAGCAATATTTCTTAAGATTTCCGTGCACCGGATGTGACAATTCTACTTGCAGAGTTAGCCACACAGGTAAAAATGGTCATTATCAGTCAGTTCTTGTGTTAACTGAATTTATGGACCTTAAATTCCATGTTTTAATGCAAAATATCGTGTACTGACGTTTGTAAGGAAGGTAACAACGTGACAATAAACAAGATATGACCCTACGAATTTTATTGATCCGATTTGTACAAAACATAGCACGTGTTCCTATATACCTTTTTTGGGTGTCTGCCAGATGTATACACGAAGTACATTGGGACCACAATTTAAAAAAATCGGACGAACACAAATCAATAAAACATAACAATTTAGATCATTACGGCACTCTTTGCCATGCCAACTTTCGTGACCATTTACATATTTATAGACGGAACAACGAGCTCAGAAAATGATTCCGTGTACATTCTCAACATTAACTATGAATCTATCATGATTGATATTACAAATATATGCACAAAGACATATTACTCTGAAATGCAGATTGGGTGTGTTAAGTTCGATACACATGGGTTTAGATTAAATATAGCTCCCCCTACATATCGCTGATGGGCCACAGATGCATCCATACAACCAACCAGTACTCCTAAAAATATATTTCATCCCAAATATCTGTAACTTCTGAACCTTAAGTACGAATTTCTTAAACTGCATATTTTTCCTGTTACTCCACTCGGGAGCATAGGGTTTCCACAAAGTATCGCTACCCTACTCGGTTAATTGCCGTTGTTTTTACATTTTTCCCATGTAAGGTTATTTTTCTTAGTTCTTGGATTATTGTTCGTCGCCAGGCGTTAGTAGGTCGATTTCGATATCGTGATTCTAGCGGGTTCAATTCAAGCGCCATTCTGGTTATGCTATGAATATTTTTGGTATGGCCAATTTATCTCCATTTCCTTCGTTTAATTTGTTTTGGTATAGGTTCCTGATTCGTTAGGTTTCACCGCTCAGTGTTACCTGTGATATTGGGCCAGAATATTCTGCACCCTGAGAATATTCTGCATGTAAGTCGACAGAGTCGACTTTATTCATACTTCGAAAATGTTAACCTTGGTTTTCCTGGATATACGTGAGTTTCTCCATTCTCCTTGCAGTCGACCTAACGTCCGTT
The DNA here is from genome assembly GCF_032173495.1 of Musca vetustissima. Lineage (NCBI taxonomy): Eukaryota > Metazoa > Arthropoda > Insecta > Diptera > Muscidae > Musca > Musca vetustissima. The sequence continues at coordinate 3,767 of NW_026878573.1, read as the reverse complement.
CCTGCAACACTCCTTGTTGTTACAGTGCTTCTTCATTGCGTTAGGTCGTTCGTTTTCAATTCTTACACCATCTGAATTTTTAAAGGCTTCACACCTAATTCAATGATTTGTTGGCGTTTTTTCTTTGTAAGACGATTCATTTTTTAAATTATAGATCAAACTGAGAAAGCTCTTTGACAGTATACTAAAGCCTGTAGCCGTGTTGCCAAAAATTTATAGCTCTATGAAATAAATTATCTAATCTTCCAATTATCAAAAAGCATTTCTTACATCCACTCATCTATCTTTCTGTAACCCTCATTCCATTTTTCAGAGTTTTACCTTCAGCCTAGCTTCTTGTGAGTACATGGATTATCGATCAGTCATCGCAACGCAACTCATTCACATTTTAGATGATATTGATGTATACTTACATATTCACAATATATACTCATTATATTACGTGAAGAATAATGACCCTCATATCAGTAAAAGTACTCTCATATCGTTTGTGTAGTTATAACTTGAATTTATTGTTCAGCATCATGGATATTTTGTCGCAGAGGGTTGTGTTTAGTAGGCGGACACATGGACATGTCCTGTCTGTGCATTACTTTTTATTTAAAATGAAACTTATGAAATATGCAAATAGGTTTTTTTCAGACTGTGAGCCATGCCATCAGTCTGATTGCATTGTCCATTCTAAAATATTTGTTATTGGAAGTTACCCACTGAATAAGGGTTAGTATTCGAACTTTCTTAATATTTTTTGTTGCATTCTTTTCATTTTGTCTCTTCTGGTCAATATTCAGTCTGCCAAGAAAATCGATGTTCTTTACAGAAGCGAATTTTTGTCCACCAAACTTAATTTCCTACTTAAGTTTAAAAAAAGTTACAAAAAGCATCATTCGAAATTTAAAATTAAATAGTCTGCTGCATCCGTATTCAAATTGCATCGAATTTGCTGGATATATCCTAATCTATTATCCTTTGCCTTCACTCGCTATGTTGGGGTTTTTACAGTTTTATTTTCGGTTGCTGTTAATAATTTTGTGGTTCATGTTTTACGGTCAACTTTGGTGTTCGCCCTTTTTCGGTTGTAATTTGTGGTCAATTTTCTACTTCGTGCTGGGTCTTTTGTTTGCGGTGATACTTTTTTGTGTTTAATCGTTAATATATATATTGAAAAGTGAAAATGCAGTAAAATTGTGTTATGTTGAATAATGCGAATCTGCAATTGTGTGTGTGTTGGATTCAAGGTCAGATAATGCGTTATCCATTAATTACAAGAAATCAATGCTTGACCAGTAAAGAAAGTAGTAAATCGAACTGGGCCGACTATATGATACCCTTCACCACTTTGGGTATATTAAACAGATGCATTCTAACAAACGCCGAATTTTCGATGGACCATTGACATGAATTTGGATGAACTAAAATATGTGTTCAATATCTAAATGTGAACCGACTTAGATCAATGAATACATAAACTTGTCATTTTGTAACCTATACTAAACTCTTCATTTGCATAGATAGGGAATGAGTCAAAATTATGTAAATCGATTTAAAGCAAATTTCACTTTGACATTCGTTGATTATTTGAAACCCAATAAACATGAAGTCGGCCGAATATATGGGCTGTGCCTCCATTTCTACAAAAAGCAATTACGTCATTCTATCTCAATTCTGTACGTTGTGCAACATTTCTCGCCATTCTGACAAAAATGAGGAGTTTGGGCACCATTTACTTAAAATCGGTCGAAAATATTAATGCTATATCTAAACCGATTTCAACGAAACATGTCACAGGTTACTTTATACTAACGGTACTCCCCATTAATCGGGGTTTTTGTTTCGGAGTTTGGGAACATTTTAAAAATAAATTGGCTGACATTTTGCACTTTAAGTTCCCATGAAGTCTCAAATCTCCGATGATAAACAAGGATTTTTTTAAAAAATAGTTTTTCAAGGACTAACGAAGACGTGGATTTGGATATTTTTAAGGACTAACGAAGAAGTGGATTTTTTAAACAATATTTCATCATGGACTATCAAGAATTCTTCTGTTGAAACTTTGCATACATTAATCTGGCCCTAATTCAGTATGCTGTGCAAAATTGTGCGGCAATCGGCATTGCATTGAGTCTTTGGTACAAAATACATAGGAGCTACATCCAAATCTTAACCGATTTTCACTAAACTTAGCACACATCATTCTAGAATTAATTCAGTACGCTATGGCAAATTTCGTACAAATCGAATCATATATAGGGACTTCGAAGCACCATTACCATTAAATTGGACCAAAATATATATGGGAGCTATATCTAAATTTTAACCAATTTTCAGGAAACTTAACACACATCATTCGCGACTTAATTCAGTACACTATGCCAAATTTCATGCATATCGAAAGATATATAGGGATTTGGGTGCACCATATACATTAAATCGGACGAAAATATATATGGGAGGTATATCTAAATCTGAACCGATTTTCAGGAAACTTAACACACATCATTTTAGACCTAATTCAGTGCGTCGTGCCAAATTTCGTGCAAATCGAAAGATATATTGGGACTTTGGTGCATTATTTACATTAAATCGGACGAAAATATATATCGAAGCTATATCTAAATCTGCACCAATTTTCACGAAACTTAACATACGTCATAGACTTAGTTGAGTACGCTGTGCCGAATTTCGTGAAAATCGAAAGATATATATGGACATTGGTGCATTCATAAATCGACTTAGAAAGTGGTTGTATGCATATTCTTAAAAGAAACCATGTGTCTATCACGTTTACGTTTGCTTGTTACAAACATATGCACAAAGACATAATACCCTGTACCACAGTGTGTTGAAGGTTATAATAATTTGGGAACACCTAGATTGACTGCCAGGTATATTTTCCTGGGATTTCATGTATAAAATACTATCCTGTGTCCGTTATAACCAAGAAGTGCATCCATTCCCCATATGCATGGAATCTGACCGAAATGCATCTATGGTGAATGCGGTTCTGACAAAAATAATAGAACCAATGCCAAGGGTTTTTGGGAATAGGAATTCTAATGTAGGTTCCTCTTAGCTTATTGAATTCGCTAAATGTTTTATTTTAATAAAATTAAGAAATTCAACGCTACATAACAATCATATCATTTCCTTAACTTTTGTTAAAAAACAATAATCAATGTACCCATCAATACCAACATTGCATTCAGACATATACAATTTTGTTGTTTAGTAAAAAATCAACTGACATTTTCAATTATTTTCAATTTCATCATTGCTCTTTTTCTTTCCACCATCAAATATTTTTTTCCAGCTCGATAGCTAGCTTTGCTGTTTTGTTATCCTTAGTCTGCCATGGCTGTGTATTGTTGTTGTTTATCCACTGAGCAGTCGTCATTCATTGATTCATTCATTTCCAAAATAACTTCTAAACAATCAATATTTATTTTCATCAACCGACTTTTTTCTTGTTGTTGTTTTTAGTTCTGCCAATAGTACAATTGCACATATTGCTGCTGTTGTTGTATTGTAATTTATTTCTAAATATATACAAACAAACAATATAGTCGAATATTGTAGACGGGTCAAAGAACATATGACAATTTCATATCGATATTATGCCGTGGGAGTGGCGCATATAAGTCAAATATTTTATCCGCACACAGTCACCCACACCAGCCTGCCACAACGACACATCAAATATCTAAAATAAGTAGCTTGACAAAGTCAAGTGCATTCATTCTTCGACCAGGAAACTGAGAAATTTCACA